>NC_069499.1:1346275563-1346465563 GCF_027579735.1 Bombina bombina
GAATGGGTAATAAAGGGATTATCTATCTTTTTAAACAATAAAAATTATTGTGTAGACTGTCCCTTTAAGGAAGGTTTCATCATATGAGAGGTCTGCTGTAAACGGTTGATTTTAAATCCTCAGAAGAGTTGTATCGTTTAAACCGAGTGATCAAGACACAGCAGCCTATCGTTAGTGCATACAGACACATGCAGCTCGTATGTGGATTACTAGAATATAACAATTGTTGCAATGTGCATCCACTGTTAAAAGGATTATCATATATGTACATATTATGTATCTCATCACCTACGCAAGTGTGAATGATCATTACAAAATGGTTTCATTGATATAAGGACTATCTGATCACACTGTTTAGGATTTTTTCAATTCTCAGGAGATTTTGGATTATTAAGGCTGAGTGACTCTCTATATATATTGTTTTAAGTTTTGCTTTTCAAGTTTGGGGGGAGTTATATCTAGATTTTGGACTTTTTTAGATTTGATTTGATTTTTTTAGTATGAATATCGTTTGATTGCATGTTGTAGTGTGGACACTTTTCTTGCTCAATTCAGCGGATTTGCATGGTGGTTGGGGTTTGTGTGAATGTGAATGGATGTACATTTGTACCTTTCATATCAAGAATTGAGTTGTTTGCCCTGTTGTGGTGAATATATTACAATTAAACATGTATTGCTAAGACTCGTTTGCTGGGATTTATTTATTTGATATTATTTTAGAGTATGGGACATGACTCTATGCCGTGCATGAGCATATTATTAGGTAGGAGTAGCTGAAAGATAGTGCTGTCACCTGTTATTTATATTTAGTAATATCTAACTGTGAAAAACTTTCAAAATGCTCTGAGCTAAGAGGTCGTTTTCAACTGCTTAGAAATCAGTTTGAACCTTGCTAGGTTTAGCTTTTCAAAAATACCACCAAGGGAACAAAGCAAATTTGATGATAAAAATAAAATGGAAAGTTGTTTAAAATTGCATGCTCTATCTGAATCATGAACGCTTAATTTTAACTAGACTGTCCCTTTAACTTTTTCTTTATATTGCAAAGTTGTTTCATTATATATGAAAGTTTTTATATAAGCATTTCAAGGTTTTTACAGTCCATGATTTTATTCACAACTTGTGACTGTGTTAAGAGGCGGGAACAAATCTTTATGCGTTCCACGATTTTTAAGTTGTGATTTTGCAGTCATTTTTTTCTGCAACATAATAGTTTCATGAATGGGTATAATTGAATCTAGGCTTTCGACTTAAAGGGACATGAAATCCAACATTTTTCTTTCATGATTCAGATAGAGAATAAATTAAACAACATTCCAATATACTTCTATTATCCAGAGGCGTAACTAGAAACCTCTTGGGCCCGGTGCAAGAATCCATGAAGGTCCCCTTAAAAATTTAGATTTTTATACATTCAATTTTTCTCTTTTTTTCCCCCCAACTTGTAACAGTAAAAAACAATTCTGTTAATCATGTCAACTTTACACTTAAAATGAGAAAGGGGAGGGAGAGAGAGACAAAGGGGAGAGAGGGAGGGAGAGATAGACACAGGGGAGAGAGGGAGGGAGAGATAGACACAGGGGAGAGAGGGAGGGAGAGAGACAGGAGAGGGAGGGGAGAGAGAGAGAGAGACAGGGGAGGGAGGGGGGAGAGAGAGAGAGACGGGGGAGGGGGGAGAGGGAGGGAGAGATAGGCACAGGGGAGAGAGGGAGGGAGAGATAGACACAGGGGAGAGAGGGAGGGAGAGAGACAGGAGAAGGAGGGGGAGAGAGAGAGACAGGAGAGGGAGGGGCTGGAAGAGAGATAGACAGGAGAGGGAGGGGGGAGAGAGAGACAGGGGAGGGAGGGGGGGGAGAGAGAGAGAGGGGAGGGAGGGGGAGAGAGAGAGAGAGACGGGGGAGAGAGAGAGACAGGGGAGGGGGGGGAGAGAGAGAGAGAGACAGGGGAGGGAGGGGGGAGAGAGAGAGAGACAGGGGAGGGGGAGAGAGAGAGAGAGAGAGAGAGAGAGGGGAGGGGGAGAGACCCAGGGGAGGTAGGGAGAGAGAGAGAGAGAGAGAAAGACAGACATAGGGGAGGGGGGAGAGAGACACAGGGGAGGGGGGAGAGACACACGAGAGGGGGGGAGAGAGATACAGGGGAGGGGTGGAGAGAGTCACAGGGGAGGGGGGGAGCGAGTCACAGGGGAAGGAGGGAGAGAATGGAGCTCCTTGCTGGGTGACAACCCTATTATGTAGTTTGGGGAGCAGAGGCGTTATAATAGGTGATGAGACAGCACTGCCTGCTTGCCCACTGGGCTATTTTTTTTTTTTTTAAATACTGCCTGCCCAGTACCCAAATCTTAATATCACGTATGATACAATTTAAATATAATGTGTATTATGCACACTGTCACACACTGTCTTCTAAACACCCATATAAAGCTGCTAAACAAAACTGCCACAGCGCTAATGGCATTGCCTGGTTACTTGCCTGCAGTACACATCTGGGACCGTGATCTCAGAATTCAGACACAGCTGCCACTTACTAGAAGCCACTCTTAGCTCTGCTCTCCCAGTGTCGCGCTGCAGACTCCCGGACTCACAGTACTAACTACATGTGCAATCAATCAGGAGGAGCCAATGTGTACTCCAAAGCTGTGAAGTTGCGGCAGCATTAAATTAAAAAAAAACACCCAAAAAGTTTTCACGTGCTTAAGCTGGGGCCCGGGCCCCCCCTGAGGGCAGGACCTCCTGGGCCCGGTCACAGTCCCGACGGCTGCATCCTCGGTAGTTCTGCCCCTGCTATTATCTAATGTGCTTCGTTCTTTAGATATCCTTTGTTGAACAAATAGCAGTACACATGGGTGAACCAATCACACAAGGCATCTATGTGCAGCCACCAATCAGTAGCTACTAAGCCTATTTAGATTTGCTTTTATACAACAGATTTTAAGAGAATTAAGCAAATTAGAAAAGAAATAAATTGGAAAGTTTTTTAAAATCGAATTCTCTTCCTAAATCCTGAAAGAAAAAAAATTTTGAGTTTCATGTTCCTTTAAGCCCATTCTGAACAAAATGGGTAGGTTTAATATTAAAAAAGATTTTCTAGGAATATGTTTTATAATAAAACATGATATATTAAAAAAAATATTCTAATAAAAAGATATTAGAAAGAACTTATTTTACCTCACAAACAATATTTTACTACATACATTGTAACCTGAGTAATACATAATGATGTGGTCTAGCAGAAATAACTTGTGTGATCACATTTGGCTGCATATAGTATATAGAACTTCATATACTCACTGGGAGCTATGCGCCAGTCATAGGGAGCAGCTCTGACATTTTCATCCCTTACGTAGCCATTATTAACCAAATGCTGCACAAGGGTGTGGAAATAACCTGCAAGAAAGTGTAATGAGCAATATAGAAAGATGCATCTTACAATGACAATTTACATAACAGGTGGGAACCCCTGGGCCCTTTCCCCCCTTTTCCTTTATTTTTTTTCCCTTTTGTTAAGGTTTTGATATCATATAAACCCACACACACATAGGTATACATAAAACACACACATAGATATACATACACACATACACCCACACACATGCATATACATACACATACATACAGTATATATATATATACATAAACACACGTTTAAATATATATACACACACATATACAAATACACACATTACACACGCACATACACACATAGATATACATACACACACATATACACAAACACACACACACATGCATATACATACATATACATACACGCATACACAAATAAACACACACAAACACATATGTGTACACAAATACACACACACGCACATATACACACAAATACGCAAATATACACACACAAATATACACACAATAATACACACACACACACATACATATACACAAATACACATACACAAATACGCCCACACATATACACACGTACACAAATACACACACACATACACACGACAAGTACACCAACACACACACAAATATACACACGTAGTCAAATACACACACATATACACACGTACACAAATATACACACATACACAAATACACACACACACACACATATACACACAAATATACACACATACACACACACACATATATACACACGTACACAAATACACACACAAATACACACACGTACACAAACACACACACACATATACACACAAATATACAGACGTACACAAATACACACACATATACACATGTACACAAATACACACACAAATATACACACGTACACAAATATACACATGTGCACAAATACACACACACACATATACACACGTACACAAATACACACACAAATATACACATGTACACAAATACACACGTACACCAACACACACACACAAATATACAGATGTACACAAATACACACACACATATACATACGTACACAAATACACACACAAAAATATATAGGAGAGAAGGAGATGGCTCATACCACACAGCAATGAATAGGGCAATGAGGGACCAACTGATGATGGGCAGAAGAAGCTGAAGAAAGAACATACTTAAAAAATATTTAAGATGTGGTTAGTGGTAATTTTTTTTTTAGTGTTGTAAGGTTTAGGAGTTTGAGGATTGTGGGGGAGAGCAATTAGCTAGAATATTATACAGGGGAAATATCTAAAGGGAGGTATCTTAGGTCAGTCCACAAGTACCCCTAACAGGCCAGATTTTCATGATGTCTTACTAGAACACAGGTGAAATAATCAGCTGGTCAGTAACCATGGTTACTAACCTGCTCTCACCCATCAGCTGATTATTTCACCTGTGCTCTAGTTAAGGGGAACTTGAGGATTGGAGTTGAAAAACACTGTCTTAGGTGATTGGACAGTTACTGGACGGTGTAGGGAAATGGTAATAATATAGGGATCTTATAGGTTTTTGAAGGGCTACCATGGGGGATCACCTAGTGGGGCCAGGGGTTTCATTACATAGGTATTGGTTGGTAAGGGTCACCAGATGCTTTCTAAAATAACAATCGGACAGATTACGAGTTTTTGTCGGTAAGGCTGTGCGATGCTAACGCTCCTTTTTTTCTTACCACTCACTTAAGACAATGCTGGTATTGCGAGTTTTCTGCAAGCCGGCGTTAGCCTCAGAAAAGTGAGCGTTGAGCAAAATTTAGCTCCACATCTCACCTCAATACCAGCGTTGCTTACGGTAGCGGTAAGTTGGCAAAACCCTGAGTCTAAACACCCCTAATCTTACACTTATTAACCCCTAATCTGCCGCCCCCGCTATCGCTGACACCTACATTATATAATTAACCCCTAATCTGCCGCTCCGGACACCGCCGTCACCTACATTATACTTATGAACCCCTAATCTACTGTCCCCCCAACATCGCCGACACCTACATTATATTTATTAACCCCTAATCTGCCCCCCAACGTCGCCTCAACTATATTAAATTTATTAACCCCTAATCTGCCGCTGCCAACGTCGCCGCCACTATAATAAAGTTATTAACCCCTAAACCTAAGTCTAACCCTAACACCCCCTAACTTAAATATAATTTAAATTAAACTAAATAAATTTAACATAATTAAATAAATTAATCCTATTTAAAACTAAATACTTACCGATAAAATAAACCCTAAGCTAGTTACAATATAACTAATAGTTACATTGTAGCTATTTTAGGATTTATATTTATTTTACAGGCAACTTTGTATATATTTTAACTAAATACAATAGTTATTAAATAGTTATTAACTATTTAATAACTACCTAGCTAAAATAAAGACAAAATTACCTGTAAAATAAACCCTAACCTAAGTTACAATTACACCTAGCACTACACTATCATTAAACTAATTACCTAAACTACCTACAATTAATTACAATTAAATTAAATAAACTAAATTATGAAAAAAACAACACTAAATTACAGGAAAAAAAAGAATTACAAGAATTTTAAGATAATTACACCTAATGTAATCCCCCTAATAAAATAAAAAAGCCCCCCAAAATAATACAATTCCCTACCCTATACTAAATTACAAATAGCCCTTAAAAGGGCCTTTTGCGGGGCATTGTCCCCCCAAGTAATAAGCTCTTTCACCTGTAAAAAAAAAATACAATACCCCCCCCAACATTAAAACCCACCACCCACACACCCAACCCTACTCTAAAACCCACCCAATCCCCCCTTAAAAAAACCTAACACTACCCCCTTGAAGATCACCCTACCTTGAGCCGTCTTCACCCAGCCGGGCACAAGTGGTCCTCCAGAGGGTCCGAAGTCTTCATCCTATCCGGCCAGAAGAGGACATCCAGGTGGCATCTTCTATCTTCATCCTTCCGGAGCGGAGCGGGTCCATCTTCAAGACATCCGACGCGGAGCATCCTCTTCATCCGACGGCTGACGACTGAATGACTGGTCCTTTAAATGACGTCATCCAAGATTGTGTCCCTTTAATTCCGATTGGCTGATAGAATCCTATCAGCCAATCGGAATTAAGGTAGGAAAAATCCTACCGGCTGATGCAATCAGCCAATAGGATTGAAGTTCAATCCGATTGGCTGATCCAATCAGCCAATAGGATTGAGCTTGCATTCTATTGGCTGTTCCAATCAGCCAATAGAATGCGAGGTCAATCCTATTGGCTGATTGCATCAGCCAATAGGATTTTTCCTACCTTAATTCTGATTGGCTGATAGGATTCTATCAGCCAATCAGAATTAAAGGGACACCATCTTGGATGACATCACTTAAAGGACCAGTCATTCAGTCGTCGGCCGTCGGATGAAGAGGATGCTCTGCGTCAAATGTGTTGAAGATGGACCCGCTCCGCTCCGGAAGGATGAAGATAGAAAATGCCGTCTGGATGAAGACTTCTGCCGCTTGGAGGACCTCTTCTGCCTGGATCGGATAAAGACTTCTGCCCCTCTGGAGGTCCACTTGTGCCTGGCTGGATGAAGACGTCTCAGGGTAGGGTGATCTTCGGGCAGTTAGTGTTAGGTGTTTTTTAAGGGGGGATTGGTTGGGTTTTAGAGTAGGGTTGGGTGTGTGGGTGGTGGGTTTTAATGTTGGGGGGGTATTGTATTTTTTTTTACAGGTGAAAGAGCTGATTACTTTGGGGCAATGCCCCGCAAAAGACCCTTTTAAGGGCTATTTGTAATTTAGTATAGGGTATGGAATTTTATTATTTTGGGGGGCTTTTTTATTTTATTAAGGGGATTAGATTAGGTGTAATTAGTTTAAAATTCTTGTAATTCTTTTTTTATTTTCTGTAATTTAGTGTTTTTTTCGTAATTTAGTTTATTTAATTTAATTGTAATTAATTATAGTTAGTTTAGGTAATTAGTTTAATTATAGTGTAGTGTTAGGTGTAATTGTAATTTAGGTTAGGATTTATTTTACAGGTAAATTTGTACTTATTTTAACTAGGAAGTTATTAAATAGTTAATAACTATTTAATAACTATTGTACCTAGTTAAAATAAATACAAAGTTGCCTGTAAAATAAATATAAATCCTAAAATAGCTACAATGTAACTATTAGTTATATTGTAGCTAGCTTAGGGTTTATTTTATAGGTAAGTATTTAGTTTTAAATAGGATTAATTCATTTAATAGTAGTAAATTTATTTAGTTTTATTTAAATTATATTTAAGTTAGGGGGGTGTTAGGGTTAGGGTTAGACTTAGGTTTAGGGGTTAATAAATTTAATATAGTAGCGGCGATGTTGGGGTCGGCAGATTAGGGGTTAATAAATGTAGGTAGGTGTCGGCGATGTTAGGGACGGCAGATTAGGGGGTTAATAAAATTTAACTAGTGTTTGAGAGGCGGGAGTGAGGCGGTTTAGGGGTTAATAAATTTATTAAAGTGGCGGCAATGTCCGGTCAGCAGATTAGGGTTAAACAATTTTATTATAGTGTTTGTGATGTGGGGGGGGGGGCTCGGTTTAGGGGTTAATAGGTAGTTTATTGGTGTTAGTGTACTTTTTAGCACTTTAGTTAAGAGCTTTATGTTACGGCGTTAGCCCATAAAACTCTTAACTACTGACTTTTATATGAGGTAGGAGTCTGGACAGGAGAAGGTCTACCGCTCACTTTTTAAGGCGATCGTAGTACCGGCGTTAGGCAAATCTCATTAAAAAGATAGGATACGCAATTGACGTAAGGGGATTTGCGGTATGCTAAAATCGCGGAAAAAAGTGAGTTATAGACCCTTTCCTGCCTGACTCGTAATACCAGCGGGCGTTAAAAAGCAGCGTTAGGACCCCTTAACGCTGCTTTTTAAGGCTAACGCAAGACTCGTAATCTAGCCGAATGACTGTAATGCATATTTGTCTCACTGTTTTTACTACTTCATTCTTCTTGAATATAGGCCATTATTATTTTTTGCCAAGAAGTGAGAAATATTTGTGTTACAATGATAATATATGGCATACATACAGCTGTGTGTTTTGACGTTGGTAAAGAAATCCCATAAGAAAGCTGGTACAGGTAGAAAACCCTTTATCCAAAACTGCTTGGGACCAGAAAAGGTTTGGATTTTTGAATATTTGGATCTTTAAAATGGGACAGTTGGGAGAGGGCATAGAACCAAGTAAACAACAATATATGTCATTTAGTCAGTATTTTAATGTCATAATACAGCTTATACATCTAACTAAAGGTAGTTTTATATCATTGTTTAATACGTTTGTGACTACAAGCAAGGAAAAAAGTAATTTTTGATAAAACATTTTTTTAAATATTTGTGATAAAGTTTGAATTTTAGAAAAAGTTTGGATTTTGGAATTCTGGATGTGGGAATTTGTACCTGTATAACAATAAAGGAATATTAAGACTAATTTACTGAATGCAAATTAAGAACTCAGCCTCTTAGAAAACAGACCCCCTTACCTGCCAACTTGCTTTTATCCAAGTATTCAACTGAAAAGGTCTTTCCAAACCCTGGAACATGTATATCTACTCCTGGAGCATTTGATGCCATCCGTGTGGTCTTGTTGTAAACCACTCTACAGAAAGCAAACACAGGTTACACTGGCATCTGTATGCACCACACACAATGTCCTATATAACACTTTCATTGCAAAAACAACAATAAACATTTTAATCATAATGAGATTTATTTTTGTGTTTACTAATTAAAGGACCAGTAAATACAGTAGATTTGCATAATCAACAAATGCATATTAAAAAGACAATGCAATAGCATTTAGTCTAAACTTCATATGATTAGTAGTTTTTTTTCTGACAAATTTCAGTTATGCGTATTTCCACTCCCCCTGTATCATGTGACAGCCATCAGCCAATCATAAATGCATATAAGTATATTCTGTGAAGCTTTGCACATGCTCAGTAGGAGCTGGTGACTCAAAAAGTGTAAATATAAAAAGACTGCACATTTTGTTAATGAAAGTAAACTGGAAAGTTGTTTAAAATTGTATGTTTCTGAATCCTTAAAGTTAAATTTTAACTTGAGTGTCCCTTTAAATGCACACGTCTTAGACTGATCTACCCAATGTACAGATCAAGTACAAGACTGAACTGCCCAGTAAACTATATGTGATTGGCTTTAGAAAACAAAGCTGTGTAATGAAAAAAGTAGCTTGATTGATAGGCCAAGTTTAGGAGGCTCAGCTAAGGTAATTATTCCTCTTTATTTAGAGTAAGATATGCTAAATGTTATGTTTTTGCAGTGTTAGAGATGCTAACTGTTAAGGGACATGAAACTTTCTTGAAATTTTATCAGACTTTTCAATTTACGTTGTTATGTATTTTGATTATTGGAATTATGAATATTGATAATTAATAACAATAATAAAATTATCGTCAGCAATGTATCCAATTAATATAGTAGAATCTTATCAGTACACTCCAGTGAAATGTTATATAATCTCTGTAGTGTATTCCAAAATAATACTATTGAGATATCTAGAAATTAATGACAATAAAATTATTATTAAATATTAAGTTAAAATAGTTCCTGAGTTCTGATCTTGTAATTTTTATGAACACAGTGATTATATTTATGCAGTAAACAGAATATCACATGAACAGATATATGTTGCTTGACTATTGCAATATTAAAATATACAGCAAGCTATAGAAATATTTAGATTAATTGTCAATTAAATCGTCTGTTACCCTGGATAATGACACAATATTATTTATAAATTAACCTTAACTCAAAATATCACAATTACATTTTACTAGAACAATTTATAATTAGCCAGTAGCATCAATCAATTGCACAATATGGATTACTAACTGAACCCAAATTTTTTCTTCAGTGATTCAGATAGAGCAGCGGTTCCCAACCTTTTTTCTCTCCCGTACCCCTTGATTAGGCTTTTCATTTATGAGTACCCCCTCTCTTCATTACCCACACCCATCCCTCAAAATAAAGGAAGCACTTTTTTTATAGGGGAGGTAAGCTATATCTGAATGGCATACGACTGTACGTGTATCAACAGGATTAAAGCTCAGATCTCATTCTCACGAGGAGCCCTGCTGTGTGGCTGGCGCCCCTGGCAGCTGCCTGGTTGCCCCTAAACACGGCCCTGGGGGGGGAGTCAAAGCGTAATGATCAGAAAAATAAATAATTTAATTTGTGAGATCAGATCGATATAAACCACCCAGCCACTATGGACGTTTTTAGTTGGAAGTGAAGCAATCTGACTCAAGCAAGCACTAGCATTAGTACTTTACTTACCAGCACTGACTATAACTTATTTGGGGATGCAGACCCGCCACGCCTGTGTGACTCGCAACCTCCACAGCTCTACCACACGTGTCTATGCAGCTATGCTGCTGCTGCAGTGCTGTTTCTAACTGCGCACTCGCAGTCAACATTTTGTGCACGGGGGTGGGTGAAGCAGGAGGCTAAGCTGTCTGGTGACAGGGTGATCATTAATATGTGGACCGGAGTCATCCACACCCGGTCCACATATTTCAGGTGCAGGGGCTCCCATCTGCCTATATGCCAGGCCAAGACTTCACTTGTAACTTTCCGGCTGAACGCTCCTTCCTTCCACAGTTCCACGATGGTTATTAGTTGATGACTCATTGAGAGTGCCCCCCCCGACCCTCCCCCCGGATCTTCCACCATTACCAACAATATTTTTGAGTACCCCCAACTGGTCTGCCAAGTACCCCCAGGGGTACACGTACCACAGGTTGGGAACCGCTGAGATAGAGCATGAAATTAAAAGCAACTTTCTAATTTACTCCTATTAACAAATTTTCTTCATTCTCTTGGTATCTTTATTTGAAATGCAAGAATGTAAGTTTAAATGCAGGCCCATTTTTGGTGAACAACCTGGGTTGTCCTTGCTGATTGGTGGATAAATTCATCCACCAATAAAAATGTGCTGTCCAGAGTTCTGAACCATAAAAAAGCTTAGATGCCTTCTTTTTTAAATAAAGATAGCAAGAGAACAAAGAAAAAATGATAATAGGAGTAAATTAGAATGTTGCTTAAAATTGCATGCTCTATCTGAATCATGAAAGAAAACATTTGGGTTCAGTGTCCCTTTAACAACACTTGGTTAGCAAATATGGGCCAAATATTACAGTACCAATCTTAACTAAAATCCAATAATCTGATAGAATTTCCAGGAAGTTTAACTTAGCAATTTAACCAAAATAGTCTTATATAATTTCCAAATTCAACCAGAGAAATGTATACACTTCCAAATAAATCAATATATTATCGATGCAATAGCAATAAGTTATCATCAAACCAATATAAAGACAATTTCTAATATATATCACAGTAACTTCAAATCAATTCATAAGTATAAAATACAAAATCTCTCTTCTCCTCAATAGTAAATTCACTTAATGCTAATATAATTATTATCTGGAATACACTGATCTATTTAATATTAGGTTATAAATATGAAGTACCTATTTACTCACAGCTTCAGCTATACTATTGCTATAAAGAAATCTTAACCTATAGTACCTACTTATACGTTACTAGTTAGCCAATTTGAGAGTTTCAACATCCAGTTTCTTCAATGTCATATAAAGGAAAATATCCACAACTTGGAAGGAACAGTGGGACCAATAGTTTGCTCTTTTTCTTTAAAAAGAGTGTCCCACACAGTTGTCTCACAAAGACTGTGTAATCCCAGGCAGCAGATCAGTAAGTGTCAGTAAATCAGCAAGGATTAAGGCCTTCACTTCTACTGTGTGGAGCTTATGACTCTAACATAGCGCCTCCTCCATTCTTGAATCATTCAATGAGAGGACTTCTTGGTGTGAACTTAGCTCTCATTAGCCACTTACTCCCTTGGTAATTTAATTCTCCATAATTAAATACCTTGGCTGCATTATTCATATCGACCACCAGGGGGGGGGGGGGTTCAGGCCCTTGAATTAAGTTTTTATTAGTAAAATATTTAATGCTTTTTTTTTTTTTTTTTTTTAAATACATGAATGTCATTTTCTTTATACATATTTATAAAGTGTCTATTTAAACACACTATGATTTCCTAGTTTTAATAAAACAATGGGGTAATTTTCATATGTGATTTAATTTGACTGCATATATATATATATATATATATATATATATATATATATATATATATTTATATTTATATATATAATGCTAGACAGGGGTATAATTTTATATCTGCCAATATATATATAATCCACATCTCCCAGACAATTTCCTATTTATAGGGTTATCAAGGGATGAATTTGGAGAGCTATATTATATTAGAGGAATTGGTAATTATAATTTAATTTTCAGTATTATATAAATAAATAGTTCAGGAAATTTTAAATAGTATAATTTAATTTCATATTCTGCTGTATATTTTGTTACACTTTCTAGTTATTATCTATGTCATAACATACATGTAATTAGAAGTTTAATTCTGAGGGAGCTAATTATTTAGATATATTTATACTTGATTTTTATTTCATTTAATATGAATATATTCCATATTCTGAGGACATTTCTTTATAATGTTATTTTGGGTGCATAAAAAGATAATTATGATATAAATCATAGCACAAATTATATGGGTACGTATCAGTCATATTTAGAACCTTTGATATTTTCTAAATATAATTTGTCAAACATTTTAAATATCTCCAATACAGTTATTTATTTAATTCACATCATAGTTGTGCTAGGCATTAGACATATCTTCTAGACTTATATATATTGGTACATTCATACAGTACTGGTGTATTAAATATATGAAAATTACAGATATAAGTAATCTCATATATTGTTTTTTTTTTTTTTTTTAATCTTTTTATTAAGAATCCAATCAGTAATATTTTACAACATCTCAAAGAAAAAGTAGTTACAAATCAAATACAGTTTCATGTACGTTTTCAGGTGACATGTAGTTAAAGTCACATTGAGTCAATGAAATACAGGTTTAGACATTAGGCATGACAGAGATTTAGTTCATCAAGTTTTTAGGTACTGTTCCCAAGTATTCTGTAGTTCTATAAAACAATCTCTTTTATTTAAGGTGTAGGAGCCATATTCCTCTAGTTCAATTAGTTCAGTAACTTTATTTTGCCACATTTTTATTGAGGGGACCTCTTTAGATTTCCAATTCTGTGCTACCAGTGTTTTAACCCCATTGATCATGATTCTTAAGAGTGGTTTATGGTGAGCCTGTGGGAGCTTGATTGATTTATTAAGTAGCCACACGAGAGGGTCTAGGGGGAGGATTATTTGAAAAATACTTTCTATCTCAGCTATTATATTTCTCCATAGGTAATTTAGGTGAGAGCACCACCACCACATGTGGCCCATGCCACTACCCACATGACCGCATCTCCAGCAAGTATTATTAGTGTTAGGAAATAATTTATGAATCCTCTTGGGGGTCATATACCAAGAATGGAGAATTTTGAGGTTTATTTCTTTTATTCGGGATGATGTGGAGCAGGCCTTGGTATTATGAAAGATATTGGTGGCTGTTTGGGGCATTATTGGAAGCCCTAGTTCATTTTCCCAAGCCTCTATGGAGCGAGTAAGATCGCCCGGAGGAGGGTGAGTGGTAATGCTGTATAAGTAAGAGAGACTATGTCTGAGTGGTGGGGATGAGGAAAATAATTTTTCTATTACCGTCAATGGTCTAGTGATGTTTGGGTGATGTTCGTGTGTTGTCACGTAATGGTGTACCCTTCTATATGAGAACCAATTAGCGGCCCATGAGTATCCTTTTTCCAGCATCTGGGCCTGGGTGCTTATTTGCTCATTAGCAGTAACATGGGCAATGACAGTCTCTTTTATTATGTCTTCTTCTACCCCATTTCTAGCAAGCGAAAGTAGTGAAAACTCATCATTATACGCAAGAGATGTCAGGGGGCTAGGGCATGAAGTCAGATAAGGGTTCATTCTAGTGGCATATTCCCAGACCCTAAGGGTCTCATGTGTAAATGGGTTAGTAATCCGACAACTGGAGACCTGAAAATTAGGTTTCCAGCAGATTGAGGGGAGGTGAACCCCCTCATTGAGTCTCTCCTCTAGTCAGATCCACCTCTTATGTGCACTGTGTATTCTCCAGTCTAAAATTCTCTGCAAGAAAATAGACCTACGGTAACTCTCAATTTCTGGGACCCCAAGGCCTCCCTGTGTCACTGAGCGAGTCATAATACACTTATTAATCCTGGGGGGGCGTCTATTCCATATGAACGACCCAAACAATCGCTGCATTTGCTGGGTGTAGTTATTGGGGATAGGTATGGGAAGTGTATGCATAATATAAAGTAAGCGGGGGAAAGCATTCATCTTAACTGTATGAATTCTTCCTAGCCAGGAGAGATTTCTCCTCGTCCATGACGAGAGATCCCTCATCAAAGCTGTTTTAATCGGGGTATAGTTTAATGAAAAAAGTGTGTCTACATTATCTGTAAGTTGAACTCCTAGGTATGTCAGGGACCCTTTACACCATTTAAATGAACATCTATTGGAAATCAGCGTGTCCGTCGTAGAGTCTAGGGCAACCCCTAACATTTCTGATTTGGTTTCATTTATTTTGAAATTTGTTAACTTATTGAATAACTCCAATTCTTCTAACAGTGGTGGGATAGAATCTATAGGGTTTTGTAGCAAAAACAGAATGTCATCTGCGAATAATGACATCTTGTATACCTCCCCTCCTATGTGGAATCCCTGTATATTTCTATTTAATCTAATTTTAGTTGCTAGGGCTTCTATGAGGCAGGCAAACAGCAGTGGGGACAAGGGGCATCCCTGTCTCGTCCCATTTGTTATTTGCAATGAGTCAGATATGATACCATTAAGAGCAATCTGGGCACTAGGTTTGTTGTATAGAGCAAAGATTTTGTGTATAGTCTTAGCTCCCAGCCCAAACGAGTTGAGAACGGCTTTAAGGAAAGGACATCCGACACGGTCGAAGGCCTTTTCCGCGTCCATGGACAGCCAAACAGAGGGAATATTCTGCGATCGGGCATACCATAGTAAATGTAGATTGCGCACCATGTTATCTTTGGCTTCACGGAAAGGGACAAAGCCCACCTGGTCCTGGTGAATAATTTGGGGCAGTACTTTATTCAGGCGATTTGCCATAATTTTAGCATATATTTTAATGTCTGAATTAACTAAAGAAATAGGTCTGTAATTTGGGATAAACAAGCAAGATTTATTTGGTTTTGGTATCAGAGTTATTTTAGCTTGTAAAGCTATGGGGGGAAACATACAGTCCTCTTCAATCGTATGGAAATATCGTAGAAGGTAGGGAGTCAAGAGGTCTTTAAAAGTGGTATAATACTCATTTCCAAAGCCGTCCGGTCCTGGTGCTTTGCCCCCCTTAAGGGATTTGATTGCATTTAGAATCTCAGATGATGTGAAAGGGGCGTCTAAGTCATCTTTTTGTTCTGATGTGATCTTGGGGAGGCCTAATTGTGCTAAATAATCTTGTATGGCATTGTCTGTTGGGGCTGTATCACTACGATTCAGGTTATATAATGATTCATAGTATTGTCTGAACTTTTCTGCTATGTCCACAGATGTATAACAGTCTTTGCCCCTTTCATCCTTAATATGTGTAATATATCTACTAAGTGTTTTTCTCTTCAGTTGTCTGGCTAACATCCTCCCTTGCTTGTTTGCCCCCTCATAGAATTTCTTCTTTAGATATAAAGCGTTTCGTTTAGCTTCCTTGCCTAGGTAGCAATTGAGCTGTTGTCTCTTATGTTCTAGACTGTCTAATAGGGAACGATCACTAGGGAAGGCCTTATGTATTTCCTGTAATTTGTTTAAATCTGCCAACAGAGAAGAAAGGTAAATATGATTTTGTTTTATTTTGGCAGATTTCATAGCTATTAGTTCTCCACGTAAAAAGCACTTATGTTCATTCCACAAGTGTTGGGGATTAATGCCAGGAGTGTCATTTAGCTTGAAATACTCTTCTAGTTTATTGGCCGTTTGAATTCTGATCATGGGATCTTTTAATAGGGTCTCATCTAGTCTCCAGGTTCGCTGTAAGTGGGGTTGCAGTGGGAAGTTTAGTGTACAACTAATCATGGCGTGATCTGACCACGTTATGGGAAGAATCTCTGTTTGTGTAACTTGGGCCAGGTTGGTGACATCAATCATGAGATAGTCTATCCTGGAGTAGTGTTGGTGTGGGTAGGAATAGAAGGTGTAGTCTCTAACATTAGGATGGTGCAAGCGCCAAGCATCATGAACTGCTAAGGAGGAGAGATGGGTTTTGACTAGGTGTAGGACTTTGGTATAGGTTGAGGATGTGCCTGTGGAGCAATCTATTAATGGGTCTAAGGCTATGTTAAAATCACCACCAATCATCAAACAACCTTGGCGTGTGTCCATAATTCTTTTACATATATGCTGAAAAAAACGGGGGGATTCTAGGCTGGGGGCATAGATATTAACTAATGTAATATATTTATGGTGGAGAGACCCTGTGAGAATTAAATACCTTCCCTCCCTGTCTCTGGTAACTGAGTTAACCTTAAGAGGGGTGTTTTTATTGATTAGTATTCCTACACCGTTATGCTTAGTGGAGTTTGAGGCAAAATATGTAGGGCCAAATTTCAAAAAGGAGGATTTGGGCTCATGGCCTCTTTTAAAGTGGGTCTCTTGAATCATCACCACATCACAGTGTAGTCTTTTATAATCTTTAACTGCCACAGATCTTTTCTGCGGAATATTGAGACCCTTTACGTTATGGGACAAGATTTTAAGATTATTCATTGCTGTTGTTGACATGAATTGTTAGCATGAAACTTATTTTGGATGACTTGAGATAATGGTATATCGAACTCCTGACTTTGGAATAAAAACATGTTGGAACATTCGAGACTTTAAAAACATATTTATCAAAACAGTAACAAACAGAAAAAAAACTGTAGTAAACATTTTCAACACATAGTGTATCTGTGAAATTATACACCATAGTTGGGGGAAATGGTGTCGTATCTTTGCTCTAAACAAATATATTCAAGTTATAATATGGGATAGCGGGGGGGGGGGGTCTGTTCGTGAGAGAGGTGGATCTATTCTAAGCAAACAAAATCCGCCTGGTCTCTCACACTGATACCACAGTAAATAAGTAAAAACAAGACTTTCATTACAACATGAAATACAAACTGAACATTATATCATCAGAACAATATTAGTGCTTTGTATGTGTAACGGTTCTAGCATATAGGTCAGAATGACCCTTCTGGGCGGGCCCTATTGGTTTAGCAGGTGAAGACAACTTAAATCATGAGGAAATTTAACATTTAAGTCCCTGAGGGCATGATAAAAAGTAATATTTGCATAGTTAATGAGAACCTCATAGTAGAAGGAGGATCCCTTTCCATCTTTCTTGCTGTATGAATGTGATATGCCCCTCTCTCCACTGCATGAGAGAGTAGTGTGATGATGGAGGGACTGAATTAGGTAGGCCCCATAAGAAGCTTAGGGTAGGGGGATGCAATCAAAACTTTTTGTGGTGTTATTTAAACTAAACCAAACATCATATCACAACAATATTTTTAACGTATGTCTTACCCAACCTTCATATTCAGGTACCTCCTTATAAAGTACTACAGTAGGGCCGTTGTTGTAGCCTTAGATTAAGTCATAATGTTAGGAGGTGTTTCCAAGGGCTTGTGAAGTAAAGGAAAAAGGTCCTTGTGAAGTTGCTAGTGAGAGTCCTCTCGTGGTGGAGGGTCTGTTTTACGTCTCTTAGGTTGTGATTTGATCCATTGAGATCATTGCTCCCTGGGAGGGTCACGATTATTGTCTTTTAATTGAGAAGATGTGTTCAGTACATTATCCTCTGGGGGATGGATAGAGATATTTAATTTCTTGGAGAAATTTTCTAGGTCTTGGAAGTTCTTATATATGGCCTGAGTGCCCTGGTGAGTAGCTATTATACTTAAGGGGAAACCCCATCGATATCGAATGTCATTGTCTTGGAGAGCTTTTGTGATAAATCTCACCTCCTTCCTCCTCTGAATAGTATGTGGGCAGAGATCTTGGTATATCTGCAAGGAACTGTCTCTGAACGAGATTTCTCTTCTAGCCCGTGCTGCGTGCCATAGATCTTCTTTAATGGTATAACGTAGAAACTTAATAATTACATCCCTGGGGGGTGCAGGCGGCTTTGAAGGTGGTCTGAGAGCCCTGTGTATTCGCTCAATGTCCTCGGTCTGGAGAGTAGGTGACCCTGGTAATAAAAAGGCGCATAAGTCCTTCAGATATGATTTTAGCTGTTCTTGCTGGACCTCTCCTGGAACACCACGTATCCTAAGGTTATTGCGCCTTCCACGATTATCTAGGTCCTCTATCTTTTCCTGTAGGCTCTGGACAATTGAATCCTGTATTGATAACTGAGTTGTATTGGAGCTGACTAAATTATTAAGAGCATCTTGCCCCTCTTCCAGGTATTCAATTCGAGAGCCCATATCTGTTAATTCTTTTTTAAGGTCCCTCATTTCTTCTTTGATAAAGGACTTTAAGGAAGCCAGGTCAGACTTAGAGGGAAGGTCTGCAAGTTGTGATTGTAGCATCTTTAATGTGTGATGATGCAAAGATGAAGATTCTATTTGTAAGTCTGAAGGGGACTTGTCTTGAGAGTGAGATGTTTCAGGGGGTGATGTCTCTGATGATTGGAAGAAAGTAGACACTGATGGCGTAGTCGATATTGCTTTAGGTAGTTTATCTGACTTTGGGCCTTTGCGTTGTGACATTTCAACACCACCTGCAACTCGTCAGACGAATGGTTCAGGCCTGGACAGGATCTTGATCACTCACTCCCGGTGGCTGGTAAGAGGCCCGCTGATTATGGAGTTTATAGTTATGTAGGCCTTGGAGTTTTAAATTAGAAAATAGGCCAGATGAAGTCTAGCAAATCACATAGGCCTCGCAGGGGGTGGATAGATCGCCTCCTCTTTACACACCAAACTTGCAGGTATAATATGATCTCTCTACAGTCTAATTATTTCTGTCAGCGTGTAGTGTTTGCGGTGGGGGCCCCCACAGTCTGGGCCATGAAACTCACCCCTGCGCAGGCCGCAGATCGATACGATGCAGTAGTACACCGGGCAGCTCAGTGGTCTTACGTTTAACCCAGGTGACAGGAACCGTTCCGGTCGTGAGTGGGGATAATGCAGGTGGCCCTTGCGTGGCTGACTGTACCAGGTAGGTGTTCCGTGAATGCGTTATGCGAGCGCCTGCAGAGTTTTCTCTCCTCTATGTAATCAAAAATTGCGGCTGCAAATTCCACCGGGTCAAACAAAAACCACACCTAAAATCTCCCCATGGGTCTGCAGCAAGCAAATTCTTTCTCCGCTTCAGGGCTTAAGTGTTAGCTGTTTAGAAATGGCAATTTTAAGACCTCCGCTTATCCTTTATGTGACATTAGAGCTACGACAGCTACGGAGCTCAGCTAGAACGCAGCCATGTTCCAGCACGGCTTGGCTCCGCCCCTCCTCATATATTGTTTTTTATAGGCATTATGAGCTAGCAACTCTTCCAGACAGAAATGTGGATTAAGACCTTCAGAGGGATCCTCTTGTCTTGTCATTTGTTTATCATATGCCTGTGTTAATTAACTATTTTCCTGAAGATTCTGCTACACTTCAAACACTGACCACTGTAGACCGTCTCTGTCATTACAGGGGGTCGTATTATCAGTAGGAAGCTTTTGAAGTTTATACTTTCTAATTTGACAAATGTCACTGATACTTGGGGATATCTTGATATCAGCTAGTTTTTGAAAGCTCTTTCTGCTTGCTGGTTGTCTACATTAGTTTATATAGACTTGTAACCTCTACATTGTACCTGTGCTTACTTTCCAGAAGACTATGGGGTCAATTTATTAAAGGCTTTTGACAGCCTTCGAGCCCCTACGACTGCAGGTTCTCACAAGAGAACCTGCGGTCCGTATTTATGAAGCAGCGGTCATCAGACCGCTGCTCCTGTAACCTCTTTGCCACCTCTTAGGTGGCAAATTTCAATCTCCCCAGTCTCTTCCAACCGGGGAGAATGACAGCTCCTGCCCGCGCGTGATTAGCCTTTGTGCGGGCAGGGGGCGGCATTGCACACGAGCGCAAATTGCGTTCTTGTGCAATGCTGAATTCCCGCAGCGAAATTCATTCCGCCAGAGGCGAGCTGCGGCAGACAGGGGCGTGTATGTACAGCATGATGTCATCTACCTGTGTAGCGTTCATGCACCTGCCTCCTGTTAGCTAAGTACAAGCACTTCTCTATTTTTTTATTACTGGGTCAAATTAAATTGCATTTACTCAGCAATAGGGGGCACAATATTTTGGTAATACGTTATATCCTCTATATTAAACAAAATGCACCACATATGTTTATATTTTCCCTATTACACAAATGTTTATTATGTTATATCACTAATATTAACTAAAGGAAACTAACACCATGCTATATCTTCCATATCGCAT
This sequence comes from Bombina bombina, assembly GCF_027579735.1. Lineage (NCBI taxonomy): Eukaryota > Metazoa > Chordata > Amphibia > Anura > Bombinatoridae > Bombina > Bombina bombina. Next base: position 1,346,296,478 of record NC_069499.1, read on the forward strand.
TAAACATCCCTCACAAAATTGTATATCTACTATATAACCCCACACATCTCCCGTATCATATCTTCCATGCTAGAGTAAACATCCCTTGTGTCATATCATCCATAGAAAATTCATTATTCCCTTCATAGATGTCTTACGCTTGCATATTATACCAATTTAAAACAAAAGAAATTTACTATTAAAAAAAATGCTTTGCTCTCTTGGTTTACTTTGTTGAAGAGAATGACCTAACTGTGCTTAGTATGCATGTGTCTGGAGCACAACATGGTATACATTTTGTAAGTGTTTAATAATGTTATTACGTTGTGAAAATACTGCCATCTAGTGCTCAAAAGCATATAACATTGTTAAAAAGCATTCTTGCAAAATTGCTGCTATATAGTGCTCTCTAGACATGAACACTCCTGAGCCTACCTAAATATGCTATTCAATAAATGATAACAAGATAAAAAAAAGTACATTTTATAATAGAAGTAAAATTGGAAGATTTTTTTTTTAATTGTACACTCCAATATTCACTAAAATAGTAAGATATAGGAAGAAAAAAGAAAGATAAGAAAACATAGAAAAGCAGCTCCGTTATTGATTAAGAGAGCTATGAATCTCCCAAATGGGTGTTTTCCATTAAGGTTTAAATACCGGGATGACGATATTTCACTCAGGTATTTTCAATAATACTATACACATTGAGAAAGGTCCGTTTACGGACGGAAGTGCATCTGTTGGTTTGTGTGAATTCTTAGTGACTAGTAATGCCGCAAATACGTTGCCCAGACCGATGCCTAGATTCCAGATTATCGGCCGGGAATACATGGGTTACGTATCTCTACGAGCCATCTGTTGGTTTGTGTGAATTCTTAGTGACTAGTATTGCCGCAAATACGTTTCCCAGACCGATGCCTAGATTCCAGATTATCGGCCGGGAATACATGGGTTACCTATCTCTACGAGCCATCTGTTGGTTTGTGTGAATTCTTAGTGACTAGTATTGCCGCAAATACGTTGCCCAGACCGACGCCTAGATTCCAGATTATCAGCCGGGAATACATGGGTTACGTATCTCTACGAGCAATCTAGTTTTTAGAGTGTGAATGCAAGTACTGTAGCTCTTGCTGAACTCTTAATGGGCTAATACCCTGAGTGTAAGGCTGTAGTTGGTATTATTTAATTTATCTTGTTTTCTCTCATTTATCTCCACTGGACCTAGAATGATTTCAATTTATAATTTATATTAGCCACAATTTTAAATTGACTAATAAAGTGTATTATTTTTAAAGTTGAAGAATTGTGCCCCAAAACCGCTTTTCTATCTTTTCTTATCTTTCTTTTTTCTTCCCTATATCTTACTATTTTGTTTAAGTGATTGTATAGCAGGTAGGGTAGCACCTAATTGAGATCCCTATAGTCATAGGCTCTCTTTTAGTTTATTCTTCATTTGCAATTATATACATGGGGGCATATTTATCAAGGTCTGGCGGACCTGATCCGACACTGTGGATCAGGTCCGCCAGACCTCGCTGAATACGGCGAGCAATACGCTCGCCATATTCAGCATTGCACCAGCAGCTCACAAGAGCTGCTGGTGCAACGCCGCCCCCTGCAGTCTCGTGGCCAATGGGCCGCCAGGGGGTGTCAATCAACCCGATCGTACTCGATTGGGTTGTATTGTGGCGATGTGTGTCCGCCTGCTCAGAGCAGGCGGACAGGGTTATGGAGCAGCGGTCTTTGTCTGAAGACTCGCCAAAAACAGGGGCCATCAAGCTCAATACGGAGCTTGAGCCCATAGTGTTCTACTTGTTTCTAACCAATATTCACTACACATTCCTCATAGAGAATTATACTATACAAACTATACTTGTATACCAATCATTATATCATCTCTTTCATAGCCTAGGTTTCTGTGACATTTTCCATATCACATGATTATGTTCCTCATGAAACGTTAGATGTGTATAATCATACCATGCCATTTACAGCATGCATCCTTCATGGTGTGTTTTGCATTACCTGATATTGTCAATCCAACAGTCTATTCCAAGGGGAAGGAACATATTCAGGTTTAACCAAACTGTAAAGTAGTAATCAGTCTTGCGATAGCACATCCAGTTCACTACATCCTCTTTGTCCACTTTAGCATCTAACTGATTTCCAAATAACCCAGGTACTGTAAAACATCAGAAATACCGATAATACAGTTAATATACATTTCTTAAGACGCATTTTATATAAATGATGGTACCCTGAAGTGATAACGTTTAATATAATATTTAATTTTATATTATAATGACATGGAATTGACTTCTTTCATGGAAATGACATGGAATTAACATCTTTCAAGCAAAAAATAGAATGCACTAATATAATTTTGTTTTAACTGGTAAAATGTATACATTTGTGGGAAAGCAACATCATTTGTTTTAAAAAGAAATGCAAACCAGGCCTCAACAAACACCAAATGCCAGCTTGCAGTTGACACTCTGGTAACCAGAAAACTTCCCTTGATTTAGGAAGCATTAAAAATTGATTAATTATAAATATGGGGTCTATTAGAGATGTGTAAGTGGAAAATTTTAGTTTCTTCCGAAAATTTGAATTTTGTTAAAATAAAATTTCCATTTTAGTTCATTTCCGTTCATTGTCACATTCGTTTCAAAAGAATTTAGTTAGAAATTTTCATTTTAACTAAAATTTTTGTTTTGAGCTACAGAGCAGATTTTTTGCCATTTGAAGCTGTAATCAGCTATATTAGCTTTAGTTTTGTCATTATTTGTAATTTTTAAACTTATTCTTGTATTTATACATTTGTGGAAAAACTAAAAAATTTACTTAAAGGTAAATAATAAACTTAGTAAAAAACCATAAAACAGAGAACTTGTTTTTTTAACTATTAACTTTAGTTAGTACTGAAAACAAAAATGTTCCTTTAAAGCAGGGATGGGGAACCTTGGCTCTCCTGATGTTTCAGAACTACATTACCCATGATGCTTAGGCACTCTCGAAGTCCAGTTGAACATCATGGGAAATGTAGTTCTGAAACATCTGGAGGGCCAAGGTTCCCCATCCCCATTAAATACTTTCAGATTGTAATAAAATATGATAAATTGTATATATAAAAAGAACTCTACAATATACTTTTATTATTTATTTTGTCTTCTTTTCCTGTAATTCTATTCTGAAATTGTGAGCTTTTCAGTTTCTGTTAGAACTGGAAATGCAGAACACTGTTATATTCCACACAGCCATTGGATGCACACTCTAGTGACCTATTTATAACTGTACCTAATTGGCCACAGCAGAGAAGGAAACCTAAGTTACAACATGGCAGCTCCCATTGTTTTATAGACACAATATTTAAACAGCTAATGAAACTTTAAAAAAGGGAAAGTTGCGTGGGTCTGGCGCTAGTATATACACCTACAGCTCTCTCCAGAAAGGTGCCTGGTCAACCTTGGAATTAAGATACAGAGTGGAGTTTAGGAGTGAGCGCCAAAGGCAGAGGTGATATAGAACAATGGACTAGTTAGTAGCTTAAAAATATATATTTAGTACATATTTAATAATTAATACATAATCTAATAAACAAGAAAACAATTTATTTAAAAACATGGATCCATGTGTACATAGAACAATAAAACAGTACCAAAGAACACAATAATATAGGTTAAAAACTAAATGGATAAGAACACAGCATATATGGTGTCTAGATAAAAAGTCTTCGAATAATATGACGTGTCTGATACAGTTAGAACAAAGTTAATGCAACGATGATAACAAAATAATATTCAAAACTAATGTGTGTCCAATTGTTAAACAATCCAGTGGATATATCCAAAAGAAACAATTTGTATAACTGTGTATCCTGGGGGAATATAGTGTTCAAAGTGCTGAAAAAACAATCCTGTTGAGGTAAATTCCAAATCCAAATCCAAAAAGTCAAATTCAAAAATTGTGTTAGATAAAATCCAAAAGAAGAAAATTCAAAATGACAAGGTGAAATTTAAAAAAAAAAAATATAATGAAAACAATATCATGAAAAAAATAATATCATGAAAAAAATGGGGACTCCAGTATTAAATGGAGTAGTGCATCCTGTGATGAAAGTTGTGTGATAAAGAAGAAAAAATGGCTTACTTAAAGTCCCAAAAATACAATAAAAACCTGCGGAAAAAAATGAAAAACACTACTAAGAACAATGTAAAATATTTGCTTAGAGTATCAGAAATAATCTCACCATTTATATGTCGACGCGTTTCGGCCTGATATCAGGCCTTTTTCAAGTTTTTCAAAAACTTTAAAAAATACATCTACATGTTATTCTCAACCTAATCTTTTATTTGAATGTATCATTCTATCTAGCATTTATTTAGGGCCAGATTACGAGAGGAGCACTATTTAGCACTTTCACTAGAGTGCTAATTGCCCTAGAAGTAAACTTTTTGCACGCAGGGCTTGCGCTTGTATTATGAGTTAAAAGTAAACAGTTAGGGGGAACTTCCGGGTAGCGGCCATGAACAGTCGCATTGCTGTATGCTGCTACAGCTTTTCACTAAAAACTTTAAAACCACATCCTTTAATTGAGAGCCGACTTATATATTGGAAGCCACAATTAGTGTGCCTGAAACCACGAGAATTGCTGCTGGCATCGGTGCCCGGAGCTGACACAAGATCTTGGCCTTTAATATACCCCACGGCAGGGTGCCCTTGGCCCTGTCGTTAAGCAGTGCTACGTGTGCTTTGCCTAAGAAACTCCCTACTTTTGAGGTTATACAAGCACCGTGAGTGCAACCATTAATCTTTATCTATTGTGCTGACCTAAAGAATTCAAGAGAAGGTCGATATGGAGAATGCCGCTAAATTTCTAGAGGCATTGCGCAATATCTTGGTGGAACACCATGAGGCCCTTGCTGAAAAGCTAAACATGGCGTTTCAATCTGAAGTCCTGCAATTATCCCAGCAACCTATGCAAGTCAAGCCTGCTTTGGCGATGTGCCTAGACAACAGCGCGTTGGGGCCCCAGCGCTTCATAACTACCCTGGCCAGCTATGAAGAAGTTAAGACACAAGCCATCACAGAGCCCAAGACTGGGGATGTAATGACTACAGCCGTGATCACTGAAAGGACTATCACAAGCAACGCTGCCTCCTTGCAGATCAGCATTAATTGCACGGCTGAGACCCAACTAGTCCCTATGTCTGTTCCGGTCACTGGGATACACACAAGAGAGCCTCTGTCAAGGATCTGCTCCGGGACCAAAAAGATACACAAATGCAAAAAATATGCTCCTCACCTACTTTTCTACTAATGGGAGTTCCTTGCTGCCCAGAACTGCTGTGGCTCAAATGGGAGGCTGTTCGAGAACAGAGACATTACCCTTCTGCCTTCTTACCTGTATGGCTAACACCTCTGGCGATTCTACAACTGACTGGTGGCATGTGCTGCCTCCAGGAAATTCGCGCAGGAGTTGGCTGAGTATGGGTCATGCCTGGAGTAACGGAACTATGATGGCTGTTTTGTTACTTCCTTGTATTCTGTTAATATACAATATAGTTATACTTTCATAGTGGCCCTTTGACCCTGATGGTGTTTTGTTTGTTTGTTTGATGGTTCATATGGGAGTTTGCCTTTCTCTACAACTGTACTTTTGCTTGTGTGTTTATGGAATACCAAATAGCATATTTATTTGACATAGGGACTTAGCTAGCTGCAAATTTGCTGATCTAAGCTGCTCACGTATTTGCTCTCCACAGAATATTATATCGCTAGATAAGGGGTTCTATTATTATTGTTTTAAACTAAATACTGTTTTTCATAGGTTGAGTAACCTTATGTGTTGTCTATACATACCATGCTCAGTCTAAACTAAAGTTGATTGTATCAGCACTTTCACTTTCAGAGCTGATATCTTCCCAGATTTTTAGTAACTTTTGATGTATGTAAAATAATTTGATGAAACCTATTATAGTGTGCCCCTCCCTACATTGTGCTGATTATGCCAGATTTTAGCTAGTTTCCTGTGAGAGTGCAATGATGGACCCTTTAGACCTCTTATAATATGCAGCAGTGATCTTTTCTATATTTTATTAGTCCCCTCATTCTAGATAGGAAGTAGTGTCAGATTCTCTCCGGAGTCTATGATCTGGCATGGCTAAACCTCAGACTTCTCTATCTAGTGTTATTTTTTTATTTTTATTTTATTTTAATATATACGGTAGCTTCATAACCATCTCTTGTATATAACTCCCTGAGATCACAGTATATACCTATTTTTAATGCTAGCTAAGTTAAATAGTATAAAGGCATAAATGTTGCTTCCTTGGCAGGCTATGCGCTGGACACCTTATATTAATATTACTGTTGAGCAATATATATTTTTGCCTTAACAATGTTTTACAAATTGTCCTGAGACCATTATCTACCACGCATTGGTCAGCGCAGAGAATTTTATGTTATACAATGCAATAAAAAACATAAAATCTGAGGTCCAAATAACGAGATGCATAAGTGGTCTCCTCTTTTTCAGATAGCTCTCTGCCAATTCCATTACCCCATACAGTATGAGGTCCAAGAGAGGCCTTTGGAACAATATAGAAGGCTTAAATTGCTATTGGCACATGTTTTGGTTTCTTTCTTTGGGTGTTTTTCTTTCCTTTCTGCAGCAATTGTTTATCTTCAGAGTTATATATCATATAGTTAGCAGACATCACACAATTCATGTAAACTTTTATTAGGCAATCTATATTATGCTCTTTGTTATTGCAGATATTGTTGATGGCTAATCTATTTTAAGCTTTCTGTTATAACAGACTCTGTTCATTACATATGCCTTTTCAATGTGTAATCTATATGATGTATCCTGTCTTAAATTTTCTCTTTTTTGAATCGCAATCATCCAATTTTGTAATACTTTATATGTATGCCAAAACCTTGACCTCAATAAAAAAAAAAATTAAAAAAAAAAAAGTAGGGGCAGAATATAAAAAAATACACTATTTAAACTAAAATAATAAATACATTGCATATAAAAAAAAAAAAAAGTAAACAGTTATTGCTCTTGCGCTAACCCGACAATATTGCGGGCAATATGGAAAAAACCTAACACCCTACTCGTGCGCTAACCTGATTACATATTCTCACGTGAGCTTGTCCGACATGAAAATATTAATATTTCACATTCCAATGTTCTGCACATTGCAGAATATGTTCTATTTATTCATAAAAACATATTTATATCTATATATATATATATCTATATATATATATATCTATATATATATATATATATATAATACATATTTATGTCTATATATATATATATATATATATATATATAATGGTATTTTGGTACAATATATATATATATATACCTATATATATAAAATGGTCCCAAGGGACTAAGGTTTAGAAAAAGACCAGAAAATAACCTGAAGGATCCCCTACTAGAGGGATTTAACACCACATGGGACAATTATCTATCAGAGTGTTCCGTTAATATTATGGAACTAATAGTAAATGAAAACACATTAAGACTGGAAAAAGTAGCCAAGGAACTAGAAGAATCACAAAAAAAACAATAGAAAAATCGATTAACAGTTTAGAGTATGAGAGACTGATGAATGGGGTCAAATTAGAACTCAGAACAGAAAAGTTCCGGAAGAATTTAGAAAGAGAAGAAAGTTCCAAAGGGACTTTAAGGACTACCAGACAAAGTCTTCGACTTTGCTAGAGGAGGGAACACAGATACATCATCAGACACTGACAAATCATCCTCCAGTGATGAAGGTAGATCCAAAACTAGGAATAGAAGATGGAATCAAAGGCCTTTTTTAGACAAGAACAAAAAGGGTATGAAAAAAAAAATGTAGAGCAGACAGAAAACATGGGGATGAAAATACAGCAAAGAAAGCTTACAATCTGAGTAGCCAACAATAAATAAAGTAAATCAAAAGGAATCATTGGTTGATGAACCTGACAACAATGATTTGAAAATAATCAACCTATCGAAAAAAGCACTCTCCCTGGAACATGAGCAACTTCTGCAAAAAGGTCTATCTTTTTCCTGTACTAATAAAGTAGACAAGTTTACCATAGTAAAGGATCTGCACATGTTCACAAGGAAAGTGATTTTAAATAAACTACACATGGGTAAAGAGAAACAAAGTATTAGACCAACGGGATAGATTAATGTTGAAAGACCTTACATCCTGTAAGATATATCTCAAATTTATCTTTCTCTCTTTAAAAAAAACAACAAATATGCAATACCAGTTTTGTAGCTCTGAAGAAACTTAACCCAGAAATAAATAATGGTATAAATGGGTTAAATAACAGAGCGAGATTAATTAGAGGAAAAAATGGATCAGCTACAACACTGAGCTAGACATATACTTAAAGGGACATTATACACTCATTTTTTCTGTGCATAAATGTTTTGTAGATGATCTATTTATATAGTCCAGGAAGTTTTTTTTTTTTAAAAAAATGTTTAGTTTTGCTTATTTTTAAATAACATTGCTCTGATTTTCAGACTCCTAACCAAGCCCCAAAGTTTTATGTGAATACTGTCAGCTACCTTCTCCAGCTTGCTCCTGTTTGTGTAAAGGGTCTTTTCATATGCAAAAGAAGGGGGAGGGGGGAGTGTCTTATTTCCCACTTGCAGTGGGCTTTCCAACTACCTTTTCAACAGAGCTAAACTGAGAGCTTCTAAGTAAGTTTTTAAACAGTTTTATACTGGATTTTTATATAAGTATCTGTGCATCTTATTCTTTATAGTAGTGTCTATTACATGCAGTTATATAAAAATTAGTGTATACTGTCCCTTTAAAGCTCAGTAAGAAACAAGCGTAACCGCTTTAGGTGTGACTTCAATTAGGTATGTATAGAGTTAATCTCCCTGGATGCACAAGATCAAGACAGCTGAAAAGTAATTGAATGCAAGTAAAAGTATCCCACAGACAGAGTTTGCAAAGATGATAATTCTGCTGCTATATATCAGGTAAGTGAGAAAAGAGATACTTGTGCTCTGATGATTCCAGGTGTAGATCTGACCTTTAACTTGTGACAATGGGGCCCATTTATCAAGCTCCGAATGGAGCTTCAGGGCCCGTGTTTCTGGCGAGCCTGCAGGCCAAGATTAAAGGGCCACTGTAAGTAAATATTTTCTATGCCTGTTACTAACTAACTACCCCAAATACGCTTTTTATCAATAGCATTTCATTAACATATCTCTACCGTATATCAGAAATCTTGTCTGCAAATTTAATTGTTTTCCAAACCCACTCTGCGGGTATCCTTTGCTCTGTACCAATCCGTTTACAATACCTAGGTTTCAAAATGGCGCTTTAAACACAATTTCATTGGTTTAAGTATTTTGAACATGCAGTGCTGAAAATAGTGGGCAGGATAACGTGACATAATCGGCAAATAAAAGATATAACTTTTAGAACGTTATGAAACTTCGTTTTGGAGAAAATATAGGTCAGTAGGTTTTAATTAATGTTTATTAACTTTAATATGTTAGTTGTTTGGCTTAAAAATTATAACTGAAAGTAATCCTTTAAATGTACAAAGGTGAAGTGGCGAGCTTGAGTGACCACGATTGCCCTGACCGGTGTTGTGTAGAAACCGGTGACTATAAAAATTGGGAATCAGCATTTTCCGGAACTCCGCCCACACATTTAAACACTACACATTTAAACACTAAACACTACGCCTAACCTCCGCCCAGGCTTTTAATAGGTAAAGGGGACATCTGATTAATGTATATGAGCACAATAAGTATAGGTGAGATATCTATGCACTTTACATAGCCATTAATAAACTGCTAAATTAGGTGCTCGCTGCCATATGCCTGCAGTGCACTTTATATCGTAACTAATAAATACACTGCCTCAGTACATGAGAAGCTGTCACAAATACTATGTTGTCAATAATATAGTAAATGTGACGGCTCATTTGTACCAACATTGGGAGGTAGCTGGGTGGAGTTTTGGAGGAGTGGGAGGTAGCCTGGACGGAGGTTAAGCGTAGTGTTTACATGTGTAGTGTTTAGATGTGTGGGCGGAGTTCCGGAAAATTTAGATTCCCAATTTTGATAGTCACCGGTTTCGACACAATACCGGATCTACAAATTCCAGAACAATAATATCATCATTGGTGAGAGCTACTCTGTCCCTTAGGGGAGAGTTATTCCTCAGTTGGTCGTACCCCGGGAGTGGGATGTCGGCTTCTGATTGACATATTGCATTGTATACAGTATCTTATGGCTGGTCTGAGCTGCATGTGCCGCTTCCCTGCTATTTATACAGCTCTTACTGCTTGCTGACTAACACCTCTATATACATGTGCTTGTTGCTTGGAGGACTTTGTATAAAGATATATTTTAAGAAACTCAATGTTGATATATTTTGAATGCTCATTTGACTACAATATAAGTAAAACAGCTTATGATCTTGCCTGGGCTATTTGATACATGTATGACTATCTACAGCATTTTTCATCAACCCTCATTGTTTGAGCTCTTGAGCTCTTCTAAATTTTTTTTTCTCCCCAATGGCCACTGGTAGATAGGTATGTATATATATATGTATATATATATATATGTATATATATATGTGTGTATATATATATATATATATAAATAATTTTTTTTTAAGTAATCTTTTATTGAGGTTTTTATAAAGTACAATAAAATGTCTTTAACATATGTAATAACATAGTATACAATGCATTATTTGATTAAAACGTTAAGTCCCACAGGTAAATATGAGATGTTTTCAGTACAATGCATAAACTAGGAACATCTTTAGTAATAATAAATGTCTGAAATGTTAAAAGGTAATTTAAACAAATATAAATGAAACCTCATTTTTCTTATAACGTATAATTATGGAGTAACTACAACACTGGTAACTTTTGGACCATCTGGTATATTAAAATTACATCAAATGGTAGTTACAGAGTGGTCACTCTCGGGCCACTTGATGAATTAGTTTGCTTAGCATCTGTTAATACTAAAATAGAAGTACAATATGTATGAAATTGACAGGAGTTTGACAGTGGATAGACACCACTTATAGTAATGAAGAATATAGTAAATCAGCAATACTATATGATAGTGTAAAGTATAACTGAGATCTAAGACAGTAGCTCATCCATTAAAAATAATAGCTCTATAAGCTATAAGAATTAATACAGGGACTATATACTGACACAGTAGATGTGTAAGACCCTGCTGTAGTGGTAGAAGGATAACTTATTCTCTTAAATGTATGTTATGTAAATTATATATAATCAGAACCATTGAACCTTGGTTTGAAGCCTCTGTGAGAGGCACATACTTACAGTATTTGCACACACATATACACACCCACATAACTGTATGCGTGCATATACGTATATACAAACAGACACCCAAAGAGTACTACCCTTAATAGTTCGGTGTTTAGTATATCTAATATTTCAAATAGCTTACCATCTAAACCTTAAGTACAAACTAACAGGGTATGTCAGGAGTTATTACATCTCCCATGCCAAGCGTACATGTAACTGGTAACGTGCAGGGGAGTCTGGTCAATCTATCAAGATTTAGATGGGTGTATCTTAAGTAGGGATAAATACTAAGTTTCCAACTACTATATAGATTAATAGTGTACACAAATGGATATATACATAACAAGTGCAAGCACAGAGGATATCAATAACATAGCCCCCCATATCTTATAAAGCAATGGTAAAAATAACATCCAATATAAACACAACTAAGAACTGAATAATATACTGTATGACAGAATTACTGTAGTTAGGATCACACTTAAAGGGACATGAAACCCAAATTTGTTCTTCATGATTTAGAAAGAGCATACAATTTTAAACAACTTTATAATTTACTTCTATTATCTAATTTGCTTCATTCTCTGGATATTCGTTGCTGAAAAGCATATCTAGATAGGCTTAGTAGCTGCTGATTGGTGGCTGCACATATATGCCTCGTGTGATTAGCTCACCCATGTGCATTGCTATTTCTTCAACAAAGGATATCTAAAGAATGAAACAAATTAAATAATAGAAGTAAATTGTAATGCTGTTTAAAATTGTATTATCTACCTGAATTATGAAAGACAATTTTTGGGTTTAGGGTCCCTTAAACTTTCAGGTGGAGATATATAACTGATTACCCATTCCCTGTCTTCTGTAGGTATGTGTAGTATGATAGACAGAGTGTTCCAGGATATAAGACTCTCCAGGTCAGACAAAATGGAGTCACTTAAAGTATCCATCCGACATTTTTATCCTTCAGGCACATGTGGCTGTACAAATGCATATCATGGCTCTTTGGAGAAGTTCTCCTCAAAGTTATTGTACCTCCAAGATGCAGTGTCATCGACCTGTTTGAAGACTCTATGTGACTGGGAGGTTGTGAGGGCGGCTGTAGTTCCGTTTCATACGCCTTCAATGCTGTTAGAGTAGAATGGTCTGTCCAATTAGAGTTTATTGCATTCACCTTCCCAATGTCACTGATAGAATCCATTGTTGGTCTTGTTAGTAGATCGGTAAGAACCTGGGTGTGGGAGCTAGGGGCGGCGTTCTGTAGATTTATCTCAATCTCAAGCTCCCCGGAGCTAGTTTCACTGCGGGTATAGCGATTGGAGCAGGTCTTCAAAGCACTTATCCATTTTCTGTTTGAATTCTTTTAACAGGTCTTTGATGGCTGTATTGCATGTATGTCCATCCATACTGAGGGGATGATGGGTTCATATAGGCTGTAGTATCAGATGAGCTACTCTCAGTTGAAAAATACTAGTATTGCTTAGTTAGTAGATTGCATCTTCGTAACCCGGATTACTGGGGGGGGGGAAATATGCAATGTAGCTAAAGGTGCTAAAAAATAAGACAATATGTTTGATACTTGGAAATATGACAAGGACAATAACGTATCTAAAATGAGACACAATTTAATTGACAAAAATAATAACAAGTAAAAACGGACGTCTCCGTAAGTAAAAACTTCTTAAGTTGCCGCCATATAAATATTGCAATAGCAAAAAGAGTTCGTGGTGCAAATAGAAATAGTCCAGTGTACACTTACAATAGCTCTATTCCGTGTTGGTTTGCTAGCAAACAAGGGCTTACCCCAGACCTTCCACTCGATGTTCTCTGTGGGTAAGTTACAGCCGTTAGCGCGATGACGTCCCTTATGTGGGCGCTGTCCCAGACGGGCTCTCTGATTGGACCAAATTCGGAACCAGCCGACAGCGGTAATAGTGACTCTTTTAGCTGTGGTATAGCGATCCTCCAGTGACAGATACCTGCTCTTAGTGCTAGATAGCACGCAAGGTACAAAATAAAAGCTGTGAGTGGACTTAATTATCTGATAAGGAGTTCAGAGAGTTAGTTGCAAGTCTTTCCAATAGCTAATTATATTAGCGAATTTGCACAATCCTCAGTGAACACTTTGGTAGCTCCAGCTACATGTAGTAAATCTTAGTGGTTGTTGCAGTACATCAACGCGTTTCTCCCTTTACAGGGCTTTCTCAAGATGAATGATCTGCAACAGGTGTATCTCCATTTAAAGGTATAGCTTGCTTCTCATTGGTTATAACACACCTGGGAGTATTACCTAAGGCGGTCTTTAATATTTAAGATGGTATTGGCAAGCAACTATATAGAGAAGAGTAGTCTCTATCACTAATTTTCACAGAGCTCCCTTAAAGATGATCCCTATAGTTAATATTGTGTCTATTTAGACAATTATTTTTATTAAAATTATGTACTAAAACATTTATTAAAAACAATTAATTAAAAACAATTAATAAGAACATTTATAAAAAAACAATAATTATTATTATTATCCAGATAGATAATTATTATCCAGATATTATCCAGATAGATAGGTGCCTCTCCAGATAGAGAGGCACCTCCTCGTATAAATAAACCCATTTGGGACAAGAATGAAAGATGGGAGACACCTATAAGAAATAGATACTCACCCCTTGTTCATGCAACAGAGAGAACCAGACATAGGGAAGCTGACACTCCTTTTTTAGTGAACAGCCCTCCAAGGGAGGGCACCTCAAAGGATCTTCTGGGAAACAACCAGATAAGTGTATGGGGACAATATCCACAACAACAACAAAAACAAAAAAAGACCTCTAGAGGAACAAGAGGGAGTGGGATCAGCACAAGAGGCAAAGAGAGGGAGATAAAGATAAATGGAGTTTTTAATATCAGTAATACTACACTACAAGATGAGGAAACAAAGATTTTGAGCTATGGTCTCTCTTTTGCCCCGAGTGTTAGATTAAACAAATTCAATACACATATCCATATAAAGAAATTTGTTAGGAACCTCACCCTTAAAAGATTTTTTATGAAAAGTCCCCTTGAAAGAATGTCCATGACTAAAGATAAAATAAAAGAGGATAAGTTTATCCATACCAGCCTAAAATCCAAATCGACATTTAATCCTGTCTCCGCTAAGGGAACTCACCTTGAAACTTTTGAACAAATGGTTTTAAAAGATCTAAAGAGTAGTAAACCATCAAAATTTATGAAAACTAACTTGACTAAAAAAGAGACCATCATTTTGGATAATTTGAAAAAGAACCATAATATAACCATCAAGCCCGCCGACAAGGGCGGCGGGATTGTGATTATGGACACAAGTTATTATGATATGGAATCTTTAAGATTACTGAATGACAATAAAACCTATAAAAAACTTGATCTAAATCCTACTAACAAGTTTGCTGCTCTTTTAAAAAGGCTTATAAGAGAAGGTAGAGACTCAGGAATTTTAAATGAGAGGGAGGTGGAATACCTGGACCCTATCCATCCTAGGGTCCCGGTGTTCTACTTCCTTCCGAAAATACATAAGAACCTCACTCAACCACCAGGGAGACCGATTATTTCGGGCATAGGGGCACTATCCTCCAATCTCTCACAATATGTGGACACTTTCCTGCAAAAGTATGTAAGGAATTTGGACTCATATTTGAGGGATTCCACCCAGGTCCTAAATATTTTGGAACAAATTGTTTGGGAGGATGACTTTATTCTAGTGACTGGAGATATTACTTCTCTTTATACAGTAATTGACCATGATAAAGGGATTGTAGCTATTAAAAAATATTTAGATGAAGATTCAGAGATGAGACCAGAACAAAAAGATTTTTTATTAAAAAGTATCTTGTTTATATTGAAGAATAATTACTTCATGTATAATAACAAATTCTACTTACAAATAGAAGGTACGGCTATGGGCACGAGGTTCGCGCCAAGTTACGCCAACTTATTTGTTGGCAATTGGGAAGAGTCTTTCTTCCAATCGGGTAACTATGGCGCAGACCTCGTGCTCTATAGACGGTACATAGATGACGTTTTGCTGATATGGAGAGGGTCTGAATTAAATCTACTAAAATTGTTCTCGGATATGAACTCTAATGATAAAGGTCTTGTATTTACCTTTAATCACAGCAAAGATAAGGCTGTCTTTCTAGATTTAGAAATTATGGCAATCAACAAAAACATAGAAACAAGAACACATTTCAAAGAGGTTAACTCTAACAGTTTTATTCATTTTAAAAGTTGTCATCTCCAGCAGTGGAAGGACAACATTCCCGTAGGCCAAAGTCTGAGAGTAAGAAAAAATTGCTCTAGACCTTCAGACTTTGAATACCAAATAGAGTCCCTAATCGAAAAATTTAGAGATAAGGGATATGATGAGGAAGTTGTCAATAGGGCTGTAACAAGAGCAAGGAACACTGATAGAAAGAGCCTCCTCACATATAAACAAAAGACAACTAAAGAGAACTCAGATTTAATTGACGTCCCATTTATAACGGAATACAATGTAGATCATGGCATTATGAGAAGAATTTTAAATAAACACTGGGCCATCCTAAAAGCTGACCCAATATTAGGAGATGCACTCCCTCACAAACCCAGATTAATTTTTAAAAAGACAAAAAATTTTAAAACAATACTTGCGCCTAGTTCACGTGAGACAAATCAGAAACCAAATTTCATACAAAAAGATTTACAAGGGGGAAAAATATCAGGTTTCTTTCCTTGCTATTCATGCAAGGCATGTACACATAGTGATAAAAGGAAAGTTATCACCATTCCAAATTCAGGAGAAGAAATCACTATTAAGCAATGCATTAGATGCACCACAAAGGGGGTAATTTATATTCTTAAATGCACATGTAATTTGTTTTATTTTGGGGAGACTAAGCGTATGATCAAAGACAGGATAAGAGAACACCTATTATGCATTGAGAAGGGAATGGTAGACACTAATTTATATAGGCACTTTAAATCTGTACATAAGGGCAATACCAAAGATTTAAAGTATTGGGGTATACTTCAAGTTAAGCAGAATTGGAGGGGGGGGAATTTAGAAAAATTTCTGAAAATCAAAGAGGCTGAATTGATTTATAAACATAACACTCTGTTCCCGGCTGGTCTAAATTCTGAACTAGATATTTCCCCATTTTTATTTGACTAATAGCAGCTATGTAATGCACGTTTTTGCACCTTATTATATTACACATATAGTATCAATTTAGACCCACAATATGACTATCTTTACTATGCTCCAAGTACTCACTGTTTTTAATTATTGTTTTTTATAAATGTTCTTATTAATTGTTTTTAATTAATTGTTTTTAATAAATGTTTTAGTACATAATTTTAATAAAAATAATTGTCTAAATAGACACAATATTAACTATAGGGATCATCTTTAAGGGAGCTCTGTGAAAATTAGTGATAGAGACTACTCTTCTCTATATAGTTGCTTGCCAATACCATCTTAAATATTAAAGACCGCCTTAGGTAATACTCCCAGGTGTGTTATAACCAATGAGAAGCAAGCTATACCTTTAAATGGAGATACACCTGTTGCAGATCATTCATCTTGAGAAAGCCCTGTAAAGGGAGAAACGCGTTGATGTACTGCAACAACCACTAAGATTTACTACATGTAGCTGGAGCTACCAAAGTGTTCACTGAGGATTGTGCAAATTCGCTAATATAATTAGCTATTGGAAAGACTTGCAACTAACTCTCTGAACTCCTTATCAGATAATTAAGTCCACTCACAGCTTTTATTTTGTACCTTGCGTGCTATCTAGCACTAAGAGCAGGTATCTGTCACTGGAGGATCGCTATACCACAGCTAAAAGAGTCACTATTACCGCTGTCGGCTGGTTCCGAATTTGGTCCAATCAGAGAGCCCGTCTGGGACAGCGCCCACATAAGGGACGTCATCGCGCTAACGGCTGTAACTTACCCACAGAGAACATCGAGTGGAAGGTCTGTGGTAAGCCCTTGTTTGCTAGCAAACCAACACGGAATAGAGCTATTGTAAGTGTACACTGGACTATTTCTATTTGCACCACGAACTCTTTTTGCTATTGCAATATTTATATGGCAACTTAAGAAGTTTTTACTTACGGAGACGTTCGTTTTTACTTGTTATTATTTTTGTCAATTAAATTGTGTCTCATTTTAGATACGTTATTGTCCTTGTCATATTTCCAAGTATCAAACATATTGTCTTATTTTTTAGCACCTTTAGCTGTAGCGCTCCTGGTTCACTCCCCCTTTTTAGTCATTTCACTTACCTATTTTGGGAAAACATAGGTATTCTCAGGAGTTTGGTGTTGTTCACCCTGCGCTCACTGGTTTTAATATCTTTTGTTAAATATGCAATGTATAATGAGGCTGCTGCTTGGTAAACTTCTAGCTGTCTAAGTCAGAGCCTCCGGCTTCCCCTGGAGCATTGAGGGATAGTCGGCATATAGAAGTCAGTGCTTCACGGAGGTGAAAAAATATGGCGTCTTCCTCGTATTCGCTGCGGTCAACTCAGTGGGTATAGAAGGTGGCATGTACTGTTAATGAAGCAGCTTTCAAAAGTGCTGTTACCTGATATGTTTCACCCATTAGGTAATATTTGTCTGCTCTGAGCGGTCGAAAATGCTTAAATTTTCTGAATATAGCCAGAGCTGATGTATTGTGCGACCTCTCAGATGCAGAGCTAGCTCTGCCCCCAGATAGGTATATTTTAAGTGCCACTATAATTGATTTCTTATTTATTCACTATGAGGCCTATTTATCAAGCCGTCAACTGTGCTGCATTCGACGGCACCAATACGCTCGCCTAACATTGCCTAACATCACGACCGCGGATCTGAATACGCTCTCTTTATTAAAAAAGCTGTCAAAAAGCCATGCACCAAGTACGGGGTGATGAGCAGCGGACTGTTGTTAACTAACAGTCATCGATCTCGCTGCTATTCGTCTTTTTCCCAGCTTTATTTATATCCTGTCACTAAACACCGCCACTATACTAAAATGTTTAATCCCTATATCAGCCAATCGGAATGTAAGGGACGCCATCTTGGATGACGTCATTTAAAGGGAAACTTCATTGTTCCAGAAGACGTCGTAAGAAGAGGATGCTCCGCGCCGGATGTCTTGAAGATGGAGCCGATCCGCACCGGATGGATGAAGATAGAAGATGCTGTCTGCATGAAGACTTCTGCCGGCTTGGATGAAGATTTCGGCCCGCTTGGATGAAGACTTCTGCCGGCTTTGCTGAGGACTTCTGCCGCTTCGTTGAGGATGGATGTCGGGTCTTCAAAAACTGTAAGTGGATCTTCGGGAGTTAGTGTTAGGTTTTTTTAAGGTTTTTTTGGGTGGGTTTTAATTTTAGATTAGGGACTTTGAGCGCAAAAAGAGCTAAACGCCCTTTTAAGGGCAACGCCCATACAAATGCCCTTTTCAGGGCATTGGGGAGCTTAGGTTTTTTAGATAGGTTTTTATTTGGGGGGCTTGGTTGTGTGGGTGGTGGGTTTTACTGTTGGGGGGTATTTGTATTTTTATTTACAGGTAAAAGAGCTGATTTCTTTGGGGCAATGCCCCACAAAAGGCCCTTTTAAGGGCTATTGGCAGTTTAATTTAGGCTAGGGTTTTTTTTATTTTGGGGGGGCTTTTTTATTTTCATAGGGCTATTAGATTAGGTGTAATTGTTTAAATATTTGATAATTTATTTTTTATTTTGTGTAACTTAGTTGTTATTTTTTTGTAACTTAGTAATTCTTTATTGTAGATTTAAATAACTTGAGTAGGGTTAGGTTTTTAAATATGTAATATAGTTAATTTTATTTGTAGTTTAATGTAATTTTAGTATAATAGTTAGGGTAGGTCATTTAATAGTTTTATATAGTTTAATGTAATTGTAGTTTAATAGTTAGGGTAGGTTAATTAATAGTTTAATATAGTTTAATGTAATTTTAGTATAATAGGGTAGGTTCATTAATAGTTAATTATATTTTAATTTAATTCTAAAGGCATGTTTAAATTTATTATAAGATAGGGATGAGGTAATTTTAATGTACAGTTAGCGGGTTGTTAGGCTTAGGGGTTAATAGGTTAATTTAGTTTATGGCGATGTGGGGGGCTGGCGGTTTAGGGGTTAATAGGTTTAGTAAGTGGTAGTGATGTGGAAGGCCAAGGGTTTAGGGGTTAATACATTTATTTAGTTGCGGTGGGGTCCGGGAGCGGCGGGATAGGGGTTAATAACTTTTATTTAGGAGGCGGCGGGGTCCGGGAGCGGCGAGATAGGGGTTAATAACATTATGTAGGTGGCGGCGATGTAGGGGCGGCAGATTAGGGGTGTTTAGACTTGGGGCTTATGTTAGGGTGTTAGGTGTAAACGTTACCATAGAAATCAATGGGATATCGGGCAGCAGCAAACATAAGCTTTCGCTGCTTTCAGACTCCCATTGATGGCATTCGAGGCCTCCAGGGTGGCGGATTGAAAACCAGGTACGCTGGGCCGGAATAGTGGCGAGTGTACCTGTTAGAAATTTGATAACTAGCAAAAGTTGTCAGATAGTGCCGAATTTGTATTCAGAACATCTGTAATAACGTAAGCATCGATCTGTGTCGGACTGAGACCGGGGGATCCTATGTTACGTCACAAATTTCAACTTTTGCCGGTCTGTAGGCTTTGATAAATAGGGCGAATCAGGCTCGCCACAATTATGCTGCGGAATTCCAGCGTATTTGCGGTTGACGGCTTGATAAATAGGCCTCTATATGTTTTTATACACATCCTTTTGATAAGTTTATAAATGTATAAATTCTTTTTCCTTGTGAACTTTAAGCAATTGTAACACTTGCTCCTAGACGCAGTTCTGGAGGCTATTTTTCTATATTTGATTTGATGGAAAGTGCTGGAAAAGGGCATACTGGTTTTCTCTTTTTCTTTTCTATCTTCTTTTTTTCTCTTTACTTCTAATGAACTGATCCTATTATAAATGCCCCCTTGCACCCTTGGCTACACCACCTTTAGTTATCCTAGGTTAACCTCAATCTACCATTAGATTGGGTTTGAGCTGGTGCACCAATACATTTTTTTCTAATAGTTATATATACAGTATATATATAAAAGAAGAAAGAAGTCCTGACTGACTGATCAATGCCCAGCTCAAATCGTTTAACCTAGGAACGTAAAATTTGGAAGGTACGTTGTTTTTATGACGTTGGCACCCACTAAGGAAGGATTTTTGGAAATTATGTCCCTAAGGGGGTTAAAAAGGGGGGGGGTGAACTTTTTTATGAGGATACCTATAGCTCAAAACCGACGATATTACAGATGTGAAAATTGGTATTTAGATTCTCCTTGAAAAATAAAGAAACACATGTTTTACCATTTCCACAGAATCCACTTAAGGGGGTCAAAAAGGGGGGGCTGATTTATGAAGTCACCTATATCTCAAAAACCGACGATGTTACAGACGTGAAAATTGTTATTTAGATTACGAGAAACGCCAAGAATGAACAAAAACTCAAGAAGTTCATGTCAGTGAGTGTGCAACCCAGAACAGGCACACACGTGAGGGCACATGTCGTTGTGAATGGTCGGGATTTTCATTATTTTTTACAAATCCCTAAATCCACGCGAACGAAGCAACAGCTAATATATATATATATAAATAAATATATATATATATCTATACATACATACATACATACATACTGTGTGTATGTGTATATATATATATATATATATATATATATATATGATTATATATATATGATTATATGTAGGTATAGATATATACAGATATATATAGGACTATCTATTTATAAATATATAGAACATACTCTGCTATGTGCAGAACATTGGAATGTGAAATATTTATAGAACATACATACTTAAAACCTTTATTAAATATGAATATTGCATAAATATGTTTTTTCATGTTTTCATGTATTTAACTGCAACGGGCTCTAATGCACTTATATATGTCTATATACGTGTACATATGTATTTATGTTTTATATGTGTATACATGTCTGTAAATACATACATACACATATAAATACATATGTTCACACACACACACATATAAATATATATACAGTATATATATATATATATATATATATATATATACATATATATATATATATATACATACATACATACATACATACATATACATCTTTAGACATGTACATTATATGTATGTATCTCTATGCTAAAGCCATTGAAGCTTCAGTGTACGGCAGGGACCGTATGAAGAGGACGCTCTGCGCTGGATGTCTTCGCCGATCTGCTCCGTGCCCCCGCAATGGATGAAAATTTTGCAGCCTGGATGAAAACTTCTTGCCGTCTGGATGGAGATGGATGTCCGGACTTCAGGACCCATGAGTAGATATTCTGGGGTTAGTATTAGTTTTTTTTTTTGGGGGGGGTGGTGTTTTTCTTTTCAGATTAGGGTTTGGGCAATTTGACAAAGACCTGAATGCCCTTTTAAGGGGCAATGGGTAGCTTAGGGTTTTTTTTTAGAGTTAGGTTTTTTTATTTTAGGGGGTTGGTTGGGTGGTGGGTTTTACTGTTGGGGGACTTTGTATTTTTTTACAGGTAAAAGAGCTGTTTAACTTAGGGCATTGCCCTACAAAAGGCCCTTTAAAGGGATATTGGTAGTTTATTGTAGGCTAGGGTTGTTTTTATTTTGGGGGACTTTTTTATTTTTATAGGGCTATTAGATTAGGTGTAATTGTTTATTTTTGATCATTTTGTTTATTATTTTTGTAAGCTTAGTGTTTTTAATTTTTCGGAATTTAGTGTTTATTATTTTTTGTAATTTTAGATTTTTTAATTTTTCTCGTAGTGTTAGGTTTTTTTACATTTGTAATTTAGATTTTTTTTTTTTTATTAGAATAGTAAGGTTAGGTTAATTTATAGTTTAATGGTAAGTTTATTTTTATTTCACAGGTAAGTTTTTATTCATTTAAATAGTTATATTGTAATTTTAATTTAAAGTTAGGGGGTGTTAGGTTTAGGGGTCAGAGATGTCGGGAAGCAGCGCAATAGGGGGTTAATAACTTTTATTAGTGTCTGCGATGTCGGGAGCGGCGGGTTAGGGGGGTTAATAACTTTATTTAGGTGTCTGCAATGTCAGGGCAGCAGATTAGGGTTAATAACTTTATTTAGGTGTTGGCGATGTCGGGGGCGGCAGATCAGGGGTGTTTAGACTTGGGGTTTATGTTAGGGTGTTAGGTTTAAACGTAACTTTTTTTTCCCCATAGACATCAAAGGGGTTGCGTTACAGAGATTTTTTATTTCGCACTTCAGGTGACATTAATGTCTATGGGGGAAAGCGTGCACGAGCACGTCAAAGAAGCCCTTGGATTTTGTAACGCCACCATATCGCACGCACAAGTAAGCGCTATGGAGAGTGAAATAACGCACATTTCTTTCATGTAATTAGCAAGAGTCCATGAGCTAGTGACGTATGGGATATACATTCCTACCAGGAGGGGCAAAGTTTCCCAAACCTCAAAATGCCTATAAATACACCCCTCACCACACCCACAATTCAGTTTTACAAACTTTGCCTCCGATGGAGGTGGTGAAGTAAGTTTGTGCTAGATTCTACGTTGATATGCGCTCCGCAGCAAGTTGGGGCCCGGTTTTCCTCTCAGCGTGCAGTGAATGTCAGAGGGATGTGAGGAGTATTGCCTATTTGAATGCAGTGATCTCCTTCTAAGGGGTCTATTTCATAGGTTCTCTGTTATCGGTCGTAGAGATTCATCTCTTACCTCCCTTTTCAGATCGACGATATACTCTTATATATACCATTACCTCTACTGATTCTCGTTTCAGTACTGGTTTGGCTATCTACTATATGTAGATGAGTGTCCTGGGGTAAGTAAGTCTTATTTTTTGTGACACTCCTAGCTATGGTTGGGCACTTTGTTTATAAAGTTCTAAATATATGTATTCAAACATTTATTTGCCTTGACTCAGAATGTTCAACTTTCCTTATTTTTCAGACAGTCAGTTTCATATTTGGGATAATGCATTTTAATTTAACATTTTTTCTTACCTTAAAATTTGACTTTTTCCCTGTGGGCTGTTAGGCTCGCGGGGGCTGAAAATGCTTCATTTTATTGCGTCATTCTTGGCGCGGACTTTTTTGGCGCAAAAATTCTATTTCCGTTTCCGGCGTCATACGTGTCGCCGGAAGTTGCGTCACTTTTTGACGTTATTTTGCGCCAAAAATGTCGGCGTTCCGGATGTGGCGTCATTTTTGGCGCCAAAAAGCATTTAGGCGCCAAATAATGTGGGCGTCTTATTTGGCGCAAAAAAATATGGGCGTCACTCTTGTCTCCACATTATTTAAGTCTCATTTTTTATTGCTTCTGGTTGCTAGAAGCTTGTTCTTTGGCATTTTTTCCCATTCCTGAAACTGTCATTTAAGGAATTTGATCAATTTTGCTTTATATATATGTTGTTTTTTCTCTTACATATTGCAAGATGTCTCACGTTGCATCTGAGTCAGAAGATACTACAGGAAAATCGCTGTCAAGTGCTGAATCTACCAAAGCTAAGTGTATCTGCTGTAAACTTTTGGTAGCTATTCCTCTTGATACTAAATCTAAACGTTTAAATAAGGTTTTTAAAACTCCTGTAGTTATTCCAGAAGTTTTTCCTGTCCCTGATGCTATTTCTGCAGTAATTTCCAAAGAATGGGATAATTTGGGTAATTCATTTACTCCTTCTTAACGTTTTAAGCAATTATATCCTGTGCCGCCTGACAGATTAGAATTTTGGGACAAGATCCCTAAAGTTGATGGGGCTATTTCTACCCTTGCTAAACATACTACTATTCCTACGTCAGATGGTACTTCGTTTAAGGATCCTCTAGATAGGAAAATGGAGTCCTTTCTAAGAAAAGCTTATCTGTATTCAGGTAATCTTCTTAGACCTGCTATATCGTTGGCTGATGTTGCTGCAGCTTCAACTTTTTGGTTGGAAACTTTAGCGCAACAAGTAACACATCGTGATTCTCATGATATTATTATTCTTCTTCAACATGCTAATAATTTTATCTGTGATGCCATTTTTTATATTATCAGAGTTGATGTCAGGTTTATGTCTCTAGCTATTTTAGCTAGAAGAGCTTTATGGCTTAAAACTTGGAATGCTGATATGGCTTCTAAATCAACTTTACTTTCCATTTCTTTCCAGGGTAACAAATTATTTGGTTCTCAGTTGGATTCCATTATTTCAACTGTTACTGGTGGGAAAGGAACTTTTTTACCACAGGATAAAAAATCTAAAGGTAAAAACAGGGCTAATAATCGTTTTCGTTCCTTTCGTTTCAACAAAGAACAAAAGCCTGATCCTTCATCCTCAGGAGCAGTTTCAGTTTGGAGACCATCTCCAGTCTGGAATAAATCCAAGCCAGCTAGAAAGGCAAAGCCTGCTTCTAAGTCCACATGAAGGTGCGGCCCTCATTCCAGCTCAGCTGGTAGGGGGCAGGTTACGTTTTTTCAAAGAAATTTGGGTCAATTCTGTTCACAATCTTTGGATTCAGAGCATTGTTTCAGAAGGGTACAGAATTTGTTTCAAGTTGAGACCTCCTGCAAAGAGATTTTTTCTTTCCCGTGTCCCAGTAAATCCAGTAAAAGCTCAAGCATTTCTGAAATGTGTTTCAGATCTAGAGTTGACTGGAGTAATTATGCCAGTTCCAGTTTCGGAACAGGGGATGGGGTTTTATTCAAATCTCTTCATTGTACCAAAGAAGGAGAATTCCTTCAGACCAGTTCTGGATCTAAAAATATTGAATCGTTATGTAAGGATACCAACATTCAAGATGGTAACTGTAAGGACTATCTTACCTTTTGTTCAGCAAGGGAATTATATGTCCACAATAGATTTACAGGATGCATATCTGCATATTCCGATTCATCCAGATCACTATCAGTTTCTGAGATTCTCTTTCCTAGACAAGCATTACCAGTTTGTGGCTCTGCCGTTTGGCCTAGCTACAGCTCCAAGAATTTTTACAAAGGTTCTCGGTGCCCTGCTGTCTGTAATCAGAGAACAGGGTATTGTGGTATTTCCTTATTTGGACGATATCTTGGTACTTGCTCAGTCTTTACATTTAGCAGAATCTCATACGAATCGACTTGTGTTGTTTCTTCAAGATCATGGTTGGAGGATCAATTTACCAAAAAGTTCTTTGATTCCTCAGACAAAGGTAACCTTTCTGGGTTTCCAGATGGATTCAGTGTCCATGACTCTGTCTTTAACAGACAAGAGACGTTTAAAATTGATTACAGCTTGTCGAAACCTTCAGTCACAATCATTCCCTTCGGTAGCCTTATGCATGGAAATTCTAGGTCTTATGACTGCTGCATCGGACGCGATCCCCTTTGCTCGTTTTCACATGCGACCTCTTCAGCTCTGTATGCTGAAGCAATGGTGCAAGGATTACACGAAGATATCTCATTTAATATCTTTAAAACCGATTGTTCGACACTCTCTAACATGGTGGACAGATCACCATCGTTTAATTCAGGGGGCTTCTTTTGTGCTTCCGACCTGGACTGTAATTTCAACAGATGCAAGTCTCACAGGTTGGGGAGCTGTGTGGGGATCTCTGACGGCACAAGGAGTTTGGGAATCTCAGGAGGTGAGATTACCGATCAATATTTTGGAACTCCGTGCAATTTTCAGAGCTCTTCAGTTTTGGCCTCTTCTGAAGAGAGAATCGTTCATTTGTTTTCAGACAGACAATGTCACAACTGTGGCATACATCAATCATCAAGGAGGGACTCACAGTCCTCTGGCTATGAAAGAAGTATCTCGAATTTTGGTTTGGGCGGAATCCAGCTCCTGTCTAATCTCTGCGGTTCATATTCCAGGTGTAGACAATTGGGAAGCGGATTATCTCAGTCGCCAAACGTTGCATCCGGGCGAATGGTCTCTTCACCCAGAGGTATTTCTTCAGATTGTTCAAATGTGGGAACTTCCAGAAATAGATCTGATGGCGTCCCATCTAAACAAGAAACTTCCCAGGTATCTGTCCAGATCCCGGGATCCTCAGGCGGAGGCAGTGGATGCATTATCACTTCCCTGGAAGTATCATCCTGCCTATATCTTTCCGCCTCTAGTTCTTCTTCCAAGAGTAATCTCCAAGATTCTGAAGGAATGCTCGTTTGTTCTCCTGGTAGCTCCGGCATGGCCTCACAGGTTTTGGTATGCGGATCTTGTCCGGATGGCCTCTTGCCAACCGTGGACTCTTCCGTTAAGACCAGACCTTCTGTCACAAGGTCCTTTTTTCCATCAGGATCTGAAATCCTTAAATTTAAAGGTATGGAGATTGAACGCTTGATTCTTGGTCAAAGAGGTTTCTCTGACTCTGTGATTAATACTATGTTACAGGCTCGTAAATCTGTATCTCGAGAGATATATTATAGAGTCTGGAAGACTTATATTTCTTGGTGTCTTTCTCATCATTTTTCCTGGCATTCTTTTAGAATACCGAGAATTTTACAGTTCCTTCAGGATGGTTTAGATAAGGGTTTGTCCGCAAGTTCTTTGAAAGGACAAATCTCTGCTCTTTCTGTTCTTTTTCACAGAAAGATTGCTATTCTTCCTGATATTCATTGTTTTGTACAAGCTTTGGTTCGTATAAAACCTGTCATTAAGTCAATTTCTCCTCCTTGGAGTTTGAATTTGGTTCTGGGAGCTCTTCAAGCTCCTCCGTTTGAACCTATGCATTCATTGGACATTAAATTACTTTCTTGGAAAGTTTTGTTCCTTTTGGCCATCTCTTCTGCCAGAAGAGTTTCTGAATTATCTGCTCTTTCTTGTGAGTCTCCTTTTCTGATTTTTCATCAGGATAAGGCGGTGTTGCGAACTTCTTTTGAATTTTTACCTAAAGTTGTGAATTCCAACAACATTAGTAGAGAAATTGTGGTTCCTTCATTATGTCCTAATCCTAAGAATTCTAAGGAGAAATCGTTGCATTCTTTAGATGTTGTTAGAGCTTTGAAATATTATGTTGAAGCTACGAAATCTTTTCGTAAGACTTCTAGTCTATTTGTTATCTTTTCCGGTTCTAGAAAAGGCCAGAAAGCTTCTGCCATTTCTTTGGCATCTTGGTTGAAATCTTTAATTCATCTTGCCTATGTTGAGTCGGGTAAGACTCCGCCTCAGAGAATTACAGCTCATTCTACTAGGTCAGTTTCTACTTCCTGGGCGTTTAGGAATGAAGCTTCGGTTGACCAGATCTGCAAAGCAGCTACTTGGTCCTCTTTGCATACTTTTACTAAATTCTACCATTTTGATGTATTTTCTTCTTCTGAAGCAGTCTTTGGTAGAAAAGTACTTCAGGCAGCGATTTCAGTTTGAATCTTCTGCTTATGTTTTTCGTTAAACTTTATTTTGGGTGTGGATTTTTCAGCAGGAATTGGCTGTCTTTATTTTATCCCTCCCTCTCTAGTGACTCTTGTGTGGAAAGATCCACTTCTTGGGTAGTCATTATCCCATACGTCACTAGCTCATGGACTCTTGCTAATTACATGAAAGAAAACATAATTTATGTAAGAACTTACCTGATAAATTCATTTCTTTCATATTAGCAAGAGTCCATGAGGCCCGCCCTTTTTTTGTGGTGGTTATGATTTTGTATAAAGCACAATTATTCCAATTCCTTATTTTATATGCTTTCGCACTTTTTTTCTTATCACCCCACTTCTTGGCTATTCGTTAAACTGAATTGTGGGTGTGGTGAGGGGTGTATTTATAGACATTTTGAGGTTTGGGAAACTTTGCCCCTCCTGGTAGGAATGTATATCCCATACGTCACTAGCTCATGGACTCTTGCTAATATGAAAGAAATGAATTTATCAGGTAAGTTCTTACATAAATTATGTTTTTTTTGGCGTTAGTTTCTCACCCTGTTTAGCGCAAAACTCGTAATCTAGGTGATATATATTTATGTGTATATACACATATTAACAAATAAATATATATGCATATATTCATATATATTTAAATTTGCTGCCCTTTGCTGCGTGACTTACCCCCTTCGCTGCGCTAGGTTCTCATGCCGTGTCTGATGGCATGAGAACAAGGCTCCCATTGGAGCCTGTGAAAGCACGCTCTTGTATATGTAAAGCTTCCATGCAATACAAACGTGAGGTTGCATTCGCATTGCGGGTACCAGTGCGCTTGTATTATGAGTGGAACGCAAATATCTCGCTTGCGAAAGTGCAATTTTGCGCTCCACTCATAATCTTGCCCGTTATTAGCAATAGCAATATTAGCAACCAGCAATAGCAAATGGCTCTCAGTGAGGATGCACCGTCACACAGGTACTGCTAGCACACTGATACACACTGGTCTAAGGCTGAAAACGTTAGGCAATAACTTAAAATTCCCTCTTTGAATTCAATCAAAGGAATAGGAGTCTAAAGATGGTTAAAACAGAATATTTTAACATATACATAAAAAATAATTAATTATTATATTTAAACTATTAAATATGTCAATAGAATTATGACGGACGGGTTAGTGCGCATATTACCAGTTTAAAGTAAATTATTTGCATGATGCAAGCAAAACCCGATGCATGCTAACTTCAGGACCTCGCATATCGAGACCACGTTAACTTCTTCTAGCCATAAACGTATCTCTTGTGCGTTAAACTAACACCGCATTAGACCTACAGCGTTAAACCCGAAGGTAGGTATGAATATTTAACATTCCAACGTTCTTCCCATAGCAGAATATGTTCTATATTTCTACATATATCTGATGGTATTTTGGTACAATATATATATATATATATAGATATATAGATATATATATATATAGATATATATATAGATATATATATATAGATATATATATATATATAGATATATATAGATATATATATATAGATATATATATAGATATATATATAGATATATATATATATATATATATATATATATATATATATATAGATATATATATATATAGATATATATATATATAGATATATATATATAGATATATATATATAGATATATATATATATATATATAGATATATATATATAGATTAGACATGTGCGGTTCGTTTCGGATTAATTCGGAAATTCGGTAAATTCGGTAAATTCGGAGATTCGGATCGATTCGGATTTCCGAATTAAAATACTTCCGAATCTACCGAATGAATCCGAAATAGCTGCCGTATCTCCGAATAAATCCGAATTAGCTCGTTAAGATTCGGCATTTCCCCATAGGAAACAATGGGAGTTTCGGCTGAAAAAAAACTAACACCGCAGCCCCATTGTTTCCTATGGGGAAACACTAAGTCTGCACCTAACACCCTAACATGTACCCCGAGTCTCTAAACACCCCTAATCTAACACTTATTAACCCCTAATCTGCCGCCCCCGCTATCGCTGACACCTGCATTATTTTATTAACCCCTAATCTGCCGACCCGATATCGCCGCCGCCTACATTATAGCTATTAACCCCTAACCTGCTGTCCCTAACACCGCCGACCCCTACATTATAGTTATTAACCCCTAATCTGCCCCCCCCCCAACGTCGCCGCAATCTAACTACAAGTATTAACCCCTAATCTGCCGACCCGATATCGCCGCCGCCTACATTATAGCTATTAACCCCTAATCTGCTGTCCCTAACACCGCCGACCCCTACATTATAGTTATTAACCCCTAATCTGCCTCCCCCAACGTCGCCGCAATCTAACTACAAGTATTAACCCCTAATCTGCCGACCGAATATCGCCGCCGCCTACATTATAACTATTAACCCCTAACCTGCTGTCCCTAACACCGCCGACCCCTACATTATAGTTATTAACCCCTAATCTGCCTCCCCCAACGTCGCCGCAATCTAACTATAAGTATTAACCCCTAATCTGCCGACCCGATATCGCCGCCGCCTACATTATAGCTATTAACCCCTAACCTGCTGTCCCTAACACCGCCAACCCCTACATTATAGTTATTAACCCCTAATCTGCCTCCCCCAACGTCGCCGCAATCTAACTATAAGTATTAACCCCTAATCTGCCGACCCGATATCGCCGCCGCCTACATTATAGCTATTAACCCCTAACCTGCTGTCCCTAACACCGCCGACCCCTACATTATAGTTATTAACCCCTAATCTGCCTCCCCCCAACGTCGCCGCAATCTAACTACAAGTATTAACCACTAATCTGCCGACCGCAAATCGCCGCCACTATAATAAATGTATTAACCCCTAAACCGCCGCACTCCCGCCTCGCAAACACTATAATACATTTTATTAACCCCTAATCTGCCCTCCCTAACATCGCCGCCACCTACCTACAATTATTAACCCCTAATCTCCCGCCCCCAACGTCGCCGCTACTATAATAAGGTTATTAACCCCTAAAGCTAAATCTAACCCTAACACTAACACCCCCTAACTTAAATATAATTTAAATAAAACGAAATAAGTTTACTATAGTTAAATAAATGAATCCTATTTAAAACTAAAGACTTACCTGTAAAATAAACCCTAAGATAGCTGCAATATAACTAATAGTTACATTGTAGCTATTTTAGGATTTATATTTATTTTACAGGCAACTTTGTATTTATTTTAACTAGGTACAATAGTTATTAAATAGTTAATAACTATTTAATAACTACCTAGCTAAAATAAATACAAATTTACCTGTAAAATAAATCCTAACCTAAGTTACACTAACACCTAACACTACACTATCATTAAATTAACTAAATAAATGAATCATATTTAAAACAAAATACTTACCTGTAAAATAAACCCTAATATAGCTACAATATAACTAATAGTTACATTGTAGCTATTTTAGCATTTATATTTATTTTACAGACAACTTTGTATTTATTTTAACTAGGTACAATAGCTATTAAATAGTTATTGACTAATTAATAGCTACCTAGTTAAAATAATTACAAAATTACCTGTAAAATAAATCCTAACCTAAGTTACAATTAAACCTAACACTACACTGTCATTAAATAAATTAACTACAATTATCTACAATTAAATAAACTAAAGTACAAAACCCCCCCACTAAATTACAAAAAAAAACAAACACTAAATTACAAAAAATAAAAAAATATTACAAGAATTTTAAACTAATTACACCTAATCTAAGCCCCAAAATAAAATAACAAAGCCCCCCAAAATAAAAAAAAATGCCCTACCCTATACTAAATTACAAAAGTTAACAGCTCTATTACCTTACCAGCCCTGAACAGGGCCCTTTGCGGGGGCATGCCCCAAAGAAAACAGCTCTTTTGCCTGTAAAAAAAAAACACAATCCCCCCCCCACATTACAACCCACCACCCACATACCCCTACTCTAACCCAAACCCCCCTTAAATAAACCTAACACTACCCCCCTGAAGATCTCCCTACCTTGAGTCGTGTTCACCCAGCCGGGCCGAAGTCTTCATCCGATGGGGCAGAAGAGTACATCCAGACCGGCAGAAGTCTTCATCCAAGCGGGGCAAGAAGAGGTCTTCCATCCATCATACAAGTACCAAAATACAAACAAACACTAAATTACAAAAAATAATAAAATATTACAATAATTTTAAACTAATTACACCTAATCTAAGCCCCCTACTAGCTATTAATATAGCTTCAATATAACTAATAGTTACATTGTAGCTATTTTAGGATTTATATGTATTTTACAGGCAACTTTGTATTTATTTTAACTAGGTACAATAGTTATTAAATAGTTAATAACTATTTAATAACTACCTAGCTAAAATAAATACAAATTTACCTGTAAAATAAATCATAACCTAAGTTACAATTATACCTAACACTACACTATCATTAAATTAACTAAATAAATGAATCCTATATAAAACTAAAGACTTACCTGTAAAATAAACCCTAATATAGCTGCAATATAACTAATAGTTACATTGTAGCTATTTTAGCATTTATATTTATTGTACAGGCAACTTTGTATTCATTTTAACTAGGTTCAATAGCTATTAAATAGATATTGACTATTTAATAGCTACCTAGTTAAAATAATTACAAAATTACCTGTAAAATAAATCCTAACCTAAGTTACAATTAAACCTAACACTACACTATCATTAAATAAATTAACTACAAGTACCTACAATTAAATGCAATTAAAAAAACTAAACTAAAGTACAAACCCCCCCCCACTAAATTACAAAAAATAAAAAAATATTACAAGAATTTTAAACTAATTACACCTAATCTAAGCCCCCTAATAAAATAACAAAGCCCCCCAAAATAAAAAAAATGCCCTAACCTATACTAAATTACAAAAGTTAACAGCTCTATTACCTTACCAGCCCTGAACAGGGCCCTTTGCGGGGCATGCCCCAAAGAAAACAGCTCTTTTGCCTGTAAAAAAAAAACACAATCCCTCCCCCCACATTACAACCCACCACCCACATACCCCTACTCTAACCCAAACCCCCCTTAAATAAACCTAACACTACCCCCCTGAAGATCTCCCTACCTTGAGTCGTGTTCACCCAGCCGGGCCGAAGTCTTCATCCGATGGGGCAGAAGAGGACATCCAGACCGGCAGAAGTCTTCATCCAAGCGGGGCAAGAAGAGGTCTTCCATCCATCAGAAAAGTACAAAAAAACAAACAAACACTAAATTAGCAAAAATAATAAAATATTACAATAATTTTAAACTAATTACACCTAATCTAAGCCCCCGACTAGCTATTAATATAGCTACAATATAACTAATAGTTACATTGTAGCTATTTTAGGATTTATATTTATTTTACAGGCAACTTTGTATTTATTTTAACTAGGTACAATAGCTATTAAATAGTTAATAACTACCTAGCTAAAATAAATACAAATTTACCTGTAAAATAAACCCTAACCTAAGTTACAATTACACCTAACACTACACTGTCATTAAATTAACTAAATAAATTAATCCTATATAAAACTAAATACTTACCTGTAAAATAAACCCTAATATAGCTACAATATAACTAATAGTTACATTGTAGCTATTTTAGCATTTATATTTATTTTACAGGCAACTTTGTATTTATTTTAACTAGGTACAATAGCTATTAAATAGGTATTGACTAATTAATAGCTACCTAGTTAAAATAATTACAAAATTACCTGTAAAATAAATCCTAACCTAAGTTACTATTAAACCTAACACTACACTATCATTAAATAAATTAACTACAAGTACCTACAATTAAATACAATGAAATAAACTAAACTAAAGTACAAAAAAAACAAACACTAAATTACAAAAAATAAAAAAAATTACAAGAATTTTAAACTAATTACACCTAATCTAAGCCCCCTAATAAAATAACAAAGCCCCCCAAAATAAAAAAATGCCCTACCCTATACTAAATTACAAAAGTAATCAGCTCTATTACCTTACCAGCCCTTAAAAGGGCCTTTTGCGGGGGCATGCCCCAAAGAAAACAGCTCTTTTGCCTGTAAAAAAAACACAATCCCCCCCCCCCACATTACAACCCACCACCCACATACCCCTACTCTAACCCAAACCCCCCTTAAATAAACCTAACACTACCCCCCTGAAGATCTCTCTACCGTGTCTTCACCCAGCCGGGCCGAAGTCTTCATCCGATGGGGCAGAAGAGGACATCCAGACCGGCAGAA
Organism: Bombina bombina; assembly: GCF_027579735.1. Taxonomy (NCBI): domain Eukaryota; kingdom Metazoa; phylum Chordata; class Amphibia; order Anura; family Bombinatoridae; genus Bombina; species Bombina bombina. The sequence goes on from NC_069499.1 coordinate 1,346,330,508, forward strand.
GTCTTCATCCAAGCGGGGCAAGAAGAGGTCCTCCATCCATCAGAAGTCTTGATCCAGGCGGCATCTTCTCTGTTCATCCATCCGGAGCGGAGCGGCAGCATCCTGAAGACATCCCACGCAGAGCATCCTCTTCTTTCTTGATCCGACGACTAGGTGACTGTACCTTTAAGTGACGTCATCCAAGATGGCGTCCCTTGAATTCCGATTGGCTGATAGAATCCTATCAGCCAATCGGAATTAAGGTAGGAAAAATCTGATTGGCTGATTTAATCAGCCAATCAGATTCAAGTTCAATCCGATTGGCTGATGGAATCAGCCAATCAGATTGACCTCGCATTCTATTGGCTGTTCCGATCAGCCAATAGAATGCGAGCTCAATCTGATTGGCTGATTGGATCAGCCAATCGGATTGAACTTGAATCTGATTGGCTGATTGAATCAGCCAATCAGATTTTTCCTACCTTAATTCCGATTGGCTGATAGAATCCTATCAGCCAATCGGAATTCAAGGGACGCCATCTTGGATGACGTCACTTAAAGGTACAGTCACCTAGTCGTCGGATCAAGAAAGAAGAGGATGCTCTGCGTGGGATGTCTTCAGGATGCTGCCGCTCCGCTCCGGATGGATGAACAGAGAAGATGCCGCCTGGATCAAGACTTCTGATGGATGGAAGACCTCTTCTTGCCCCGCTTGGATGAAGACTTCTGCCGGTCTGGATGTCCTCTTCTGCCCCATCGGATGAAGACTTCGGCCCGGCTGGGTGAAGACACGGTAGAGAGATCTCCAGGGGGGTAGTGTTAGGTTTATTTAAGGGGGGTTTGGGTTAGAGTAGGGGTATGTGGGTGGTGGGTTGTAATGTGGGGGGGGGGGTATTGTGTTTTTTTTTACAGGCAAAAGAGCTGTTTTCTTTGGGGCATGCCCCCGCAAAAGGCCCTTTTAAGGGCTGGTAAGGTAATAGAGCTGATTACTTTTGTAATTTAGTATAGGGTAGGGCATTTTTTTATTTTGGGGGGCTTTGTTATTTTATTAGGGGGCTTAGATTAGGTGTAATTAGTTTAAAATTCTTGTAATTTTTTTTATTTTTTGTAATTTAGTGTTTGTTTTTTTTGTACTTTAGTTTAGTTTATTTCATTGTATTTAATTGTAGGTACTTGTAGTTAATTTATTTAATGATAGTGTAGTGTTAGGTTTAATAGTAACTTAGGTTAGGATTTATTTTACAGGTAATTTTGTAATTATTTTAACTAGGTAGCTATTAATTAGTCAATAACTATTTAATAGCTATTGTACCTAGTTAAAATAAATACAAAGTTGCCTGTAAAATAAATATAAATGCTAAAATAGCTACAATGTAACTATTAGTTATATTGTAGCTATATTAGGGTTTATTTTACAGGTAAGTATTTAGTTTTATATAGGATTAATTTATTTAGTTAATTTAATGACAGTGTAGTGTTAGGTGTAATTGTAACTTAGGTTAGGGTTTATTTTACAGGTAAATTTGTATTTATTTTAGCTAGGTAGTTATTAACTATTTAATAGCTATTGTACCTAGTTAAAATAAATACAAAGTTGCCTGTAAAATAAATATAAATCCTAAAATAGCTACAATGTAACTATTAGTTATATTGTAGCTATATTAATAGCTAGTAGGGGGCTTAGATTAGGTGTAATTAGTTTAAAATTATTGCAATATTTTATTATTTTTGCTAATTTAGTGTTTGTTTGTTTTTTTGTACTTTTCTGATGGATGGAAGACCTCTTCTTGCCCCGCTTGGATGAAGACTTCTGCCGGTCTGGATGTCCTCTTCTGCCCCATCGGATGAAGACTTCGGCCCGGCTGGGTGAACACGACTCAAGGTAGGGAGATCTTCAGGGGGGTAGTGTTAGGTTTATTTAAGGGGGGTTTGGGTTAGAGTAGGGGTATGTGGGTGGTGGGTTGTAATGTGGGGGGGGGGGATTGTGTTTTTTTTTACAGGCAAAAGAGCTGTTTTCTTTGGGGCATGCCCCGCAAAAGGCCCTGTTCAGGGCTGGTAAGGTAATAGAGCTGTTAACTTTTGTAATTTAGTATAGGGTAGGGCATTTTTTTTTATTTTGGGGGGCTTTGTTATTTTATTAGGGGGCTTAGATTAGGTGTAATTAGTTTAAAATTCTTGTAATATTTTTTTATTTTTTGTAATTTAGTGGGGGGGGGGTTGTACTTTAGTTTAGTTTTTTAATTGTATTTAATTGTAGGTACTTGTAGTTAATTTATTTAATGATAGTGTAGTGTTAGGTTTAATTGTAACTTAGGTTAGGATTTATTTTACAGGTAATTTTGTAATTATTTTAACTAGGTAGCTATTAAACAGTAAATATCTATTTAATAGCTATTGTACCTAGTTAAAATAAATACAAAGTTGCCTGTACAATAAATATAAATGCTAAAATAGCTACAATGTAACTATTAGTTATATTGCAGCTATATTAGGGTTTATTTTACAGGTAAGTCTTTAGTTTTATATAGGATTCATTTATTTAGTTAATTTAATGATAGTGTAGTGTTAGGTGTAATTGTAACTTAGGTTATGATTTATTTTACAGGTAAATTTGTATTTATTTTAGCTAGGTAGTTATTAAATAGTTATTAACTATTTAATAGCTATTGTACCTAGTTAAAATAAATACAAAGTTGCCTGTAAAATAAATATAAATCCTAAAATAGCTACAATGTAACTATTAGTTATATTGTAGCTATATTAATAGCTAGTAGGGGGCTTAGATTAGGTGTAATTAGTTTAAAATTATTGTAATATTTTATTATTTTTTGTAATTTAGTGTTTGTTTGTATTTTGGTACTTGTATGATGGATGGAAGACCTCTTCTTGCCCAGCTTGGATGAAGACTTCTGCCGGTCTGGATGTCCTCTTCTGCCCCATCGGATGAAGACTTCGGCCCGGCTGGGTGAACACGACTCAAGGTAGGGAGATCTTCAGGGGGGTAGTGTTAGGTTTATTTAAGGGGGGTTTGGGTTAGAGTAGGGGTATGTGGGTGGTGGGTTGTAATGTGGGGGGGGGATTGTGTTTTTTTTTTTACAGGCAAAAGAGCTGTTTTCTTTGGGGCATGCCCCGCAAAGGGCCCTGTTCAGGGCTGGTAAGGTAATAGAGCTGTTAACTTTTGTAATTTAGTATAGGGTAGGGCATTTTTTTTATTTTGGGGGGCTTTGTTATTTTATTAGGGGGCTTAGATTAGGTGTAATTAGTTTAAAATTCTTGTAATATTTTTTTATTTTTTGTAATTTAGTGTTTGTTTTTTTTTGTAATTTAGTGGGGGGGTTTTGTACTTTAGTTTATTTAATTGTAGATAATTGTAGGTACTTGTAGTTAATTTATTTAATGACAGTGTAGTGTTAGGTTTAATTGTAACTTAGGTTAGGATTTATTTTACAGGTAATTTTGTAATTATTTTAACTAGGTAGCTATTAATTAGTCAATAACTATTTAATAGCTTTTGTACCTAGTTAAAATAAATACAAAGTTGCCTGTAAAATAAATATAAATGCTAAAATAGATACAATGTAACTATTAGTTATATTGCAGCTATATTAGGGTTTATTTTACAGGTAAGTATTTTGTTTTAAATATGATTCATTTATTTAGTTAATTTAATGATAGTGTAGTGTTAGGTGTTAGTGTAACTTAGGTTAGGATTTATTTTACAGGTAAATTTGTATTTATTTTAGCTAGGTAGTTATTAAATAGTTAATAACTATTTAATAACTATTGTACCTAGTTAAAATAAATACAAAGTTGCCTGTAAAATAAAAATAAATGCTAAAATAGCTACAATGTAACTATTAGTTATATTGCAGCTATCTTAGGGTTTATTTTACAGGTAAGTCTTTAGTTTTAAATAGGATTCATTTATTTAACTATAGTAAACTTATTTCGTTTTATTTAAATTATATTTAAGTTAGGGGGTGTTAGTGTTAGGGTTAGATTTAGCTTTAGGGGTTAATAACCTTATTATAGTAGCGGCGACGATGGGGGCGGGAGATTAGGGGTTAATAATTGTAGGTAGGTGGCGGCGATGTTAGGGAGGGCAGATTAGGGGTTAATAAAATGTATTATAGTGTTTGCGAGGCGGGAGTGCGGCGGTTTAGGGGTTAATACATTTATTATAGTGGCGGCGATTTGCGGTCGGCAGATTAGGGGTTAATACTTGTAGTTAGATTGCGGCGACGTTGGGGGGAGGCAGATTAGGGGTTAATAACTATAATGTAGGGGTCGGCGGTGTTAGGGACAGCAGGTTAGGGGTTAATAGCTATAATGTAGGCGGCGGCGATATTCGGTCGGCAGATTAGGGGTTAATACTTGTAGTTAGATTGCGGCAACGTTGGGGGAGGCAGATTAGGGGTTAATAACTATAATGTAGGGGTCGGCGGTGTTAGGGACAGCAGATTAGGGGTTAATAGCTATAATGTAGGCGGCGGCGATATCGGGTCGGCAGATTAGGGGTTAATACTTGTAGTTAGATTGCGGCGACGTTGGGGGGGGGCAGATTAGGGGTTAATAACTATAATGTAGGGGTCGGCGGTGTTAGGGACAGCAGATTAGGGGTTAATAGCTATAATGTAGGCGGCGGCGATATCGGGTCGGCAGATTAGGGGTTAATACTTGTAGTTAGATTGCGGCGACGTTGGGGGAGGCAGATTAGGGGTTAATAACTATAATGTAGGGGTCGGCGGTGTTAGGGACAGCAGATTAGGGGTTAATAGCTATAATGTAGGCGGCGGCGATATCCGATCGGCAGATTAGGGGTTAAATAATGTTATTATAGGGTTTGCGATGTGGGGGGGCCTCGGTTTAGTGGTTCATAGGTAGTTTATGGGTGTTAGTGACTTAGTGTACTAAATGGGTGTTAGTGTACTAAAAACATACCGAATTTCGGAAAGGAATAGAACCGAATTCAGCCGAATCCGAATAAATCCGAAACGAATTTATTCGGATCCGAATAAATCCGAAACGAATTTATTCAAATTTTGCCGAATCAGATTCGATCCGAAACGAAATTCTAAAAGTCCGAATCGATCCGAACCGAAAACGAACCGAATTTTTTAGCGGTGCACATGTCTAATATAGATATATATATAGATATATATATAGATATACAATTATATATAGGTATATATATATATATAGATATACAATTATATATAGGTATATATATATATATATATATAGGTATATATATATATATATATAGGTATATATATATATATATAGGTATATATATATATATATATATATATATATATATATATATATATATATATATATATATATATATATATATATATAGGAATATCTGTTTATAAATAATAAGAGCATATAAATACATAGTTAAACATTTTGTTAAATATGAAAATTTATTTTCTTGATTTGTCAGTTTTTTTTAACAGTGCGCTCGATTGAAGGCTATGGGAGAAGTTAACGCAGTAACTTTTTCCTTTCAACTTGTAATTCACCCGCTAACCCACCCGCGTTAAAAGTTTACTTTGAGTGCAGTTAGCGCATTATTGAAAAAATCTTGTAACCTAGCCCTTTATCTTTATTTAGTGCTGCCCACAGTGCATTGTTTGTACATATCTGTATTTTCTGAGATGTGTAGGATCTCTGGAATAGTCTGTACCCAATAGTTTGTGTCATTTCTGGCCGGTAGTGTAAAAGTATGGAAGTTACAATCTCCTAGGAGACTGATTGATGTAACAGCCTCTGAAACTCTCGTATTGCCAAGGAAGACCTTATTTTATATGTGTGCGGCTGTGATCTGTTTTGTTCAGTTTGCCCATCATAAGGGATTTCTTCTGTTTACTTCAGCAGCATTAAAAATTTATTTTTTTCTTACAAGGTAGGAATACTTCTTTAAAATACAGACCACAGTAAGCAGGTTGGAAAATAATGGTTCACAAAATTTGCTCACAAATAAATTGCACCTTTCAAATGGTCAAAACTATAGGATGGATTATGGAAAATCTTAAATTGGTAAATAAAAAAAACAAAAACAACATTATATATATATATATATATATATATATATATATATATATATATACTGTATGTGTGTATATATATATATATATATATATATATATACATATACACACTCACCGACCACCTTATTATTAGGTACACCTCTTCAATTGCTTGGTAACACAGATTGCTAATCAGCCAATCACATGGCAGCAACTCAATGCATTTAGGCATCTACACATGGTGAAGACTACTTGCTGAGGTTCAAACCGAGCATCAGAATGGGGAAGAAAGGGGATTTAAGTGACTTTGAACGTGGCATGGTTGGTGGTGCCAGACAGGCTGGTCTGAGTATTTTAAAAACTGCTGATATGCTGGGATTTTCACACACAAAGATCTCTAGGGTTTACAGAGAATGGCCAGAAAAAGAGAACATATCCAGTAAATGGCAGTTGTGTGGACAAAAATGCCTTGTTGATGTCAGAGGAGAATGGGCAGACTGGTTCAAGATGATAGAAAGGCAACAGTAACTCAAATAACCACTCGTTAAAACCAAGTTATGCAGAATACCATCTCTGAACACACAACACGTCGAACCTTGAAGCAGATGGGCTACAGCAGCAGAAGACCACACCGGGTGCCACTCCTGTCAGCTAAGAACAATTTGCATACAAACAGAGTGCAGCTCTGATTTTGGGGTGTGGAGCTGCACTCTGTTTGTATGTTTATTTTTTGCTATGACATTGACAAAGGCACAATGTAGTGCCGAAACGTTTGTCTTTTAAGGATTTGATAATAAATATATATGTTTTAAAGTAAAGTCCAGTGAGTGCCTGCTTTTTGGAAATACGTTGGATTTGATGTCAGCAGTGCACCTTGGCAGTACTGGAAGTATGATTGTGCAATCCTATCTATGACTTTATATATATATATATATATATATATATATATATCTATTTCAAATTCTTAGAACTTATTCTATGTGAAGAACGTTGGAATGTGAAATATTTACAACAAATACACACTATAACACTTTATTAAATATGAATATTGCATAAATATGATTTTACATGTTTTTATCTACTTGACTGCAAAGGGCTTTACTGCACTTATACATATGTCTATGTTTTGTGTACATATGTATTTATATATGTATATAAATACATATATACACATATAAATACATAACTACATATGTACACACACACATATATATATACACACATACATACATAGCCATCTTTAAACATTTATATGTATTTACCTGAATGTTAAATCCCATTGCCTGCCTTCTATGAGCCCTTAAAAAATATTTTAAAAAATGCATAAAAAGTTATAATAGACAGTGTTATTATGAATGTAACTGTACTTTTAAATGTATTTTTTATGTTTTTTGTGACACCCAACTAGTGTTAAATTCAATTGCGCTTAATCGAACACGTTTACTTTCAACTTGTAATGCACACGCTACTTCCAAAGCGGACAAACAGGCAAGATAAACCTGATATTGCTCATGCGCAACTGTTAGCCCGCCACTCGTAATCTGGCCCTTTGTCTTTAGCGCGAATGATGACCATGTGTTGTCATACAGTTTTTCTATAATATTTATTTTAATAATTTTTATTATATAGTGTTATTATGAGTCTAACTTACTTTGTAATGTATTTTTGATGTGTTTTGTGACACTTTTTTGTTTTGTCAAATAGTTAACCAGAGCTCTGAGGACGCGTTATCCTGCTGTGTGTTAACGTCAATTGTGCTCAAGCGATCACTTTCAACTTGTAATATGAGCAATAAACCCGACGTGCGCAAACACCTGTAATAGAACCCTTTTCGCTCGCATGTAATTTTGGTTTCATCTGACCATAGAACCCGATCCCATTTGAAGTTCCAGTAGTGTCCGATCCCATTTGAAGTTCCAGTAGTCTCTAGCAAACTGAAGACGCTTGAGTTTGTTTTTGGATGAGAGTAGAGGCTTTTTTCTTGAAACCCTTCCAAACAACTTGTGGTGATGTAGGTGAAGTCAGATTATAGTTTTGGAGACTGACCCAAAGATGCAACTAACTTCTGCAATTCTCCAGCTGTGATCCTTGGAGATACTTTGGCCTTTTTAACCATCCTCTTCACAGTGCATTAAGACAATATAGACACACATCCTCTTCCAGGTTAATTCACAACATATCCAGTTGACTGGAACTTCTTAAATATTGCCCTGATGGTGGAAATTAACATTTTTAATGCTTTTGCTATTTTTATATAGCTACTTCACATTTAGTGAAGCTCAACAACCTTTTGCCGCACATCACAGCTATATTCCTTAGTCTTAGCCATTATGATGAATGACTAAGGGAATTTGGCCTATGTGTTACCTCATATTTATACCCCTGTGAAACAGATAGTCATGATTTCCGGTTCCTAGTCACCCAGGTGTACTAAAAAATGTAAGATACCAATAGGAATATCCTTGAAATATATTTTTCTCATATGAATTCATAGGGGTGCCAATAATTGTGCCACACATATATTTAACAAAGATATTTTTTTTTATAATACTGTCGTGTGCTTGCAATTGCTTGATATCCATGAGAGCAGAGTATTTTTGTGTATTTTTTTAACAAAAGATCAAAAGGTTAAACAATAAAACAATAAAGACAATTTCTCACAGCTTTCTTTGCTCATATTTACCATGGGTGCCAATATTAGGGTAGGGCACTGAATATATATATATATATTTATGTGGCACTTTAACTATGTGTTTAACCCCTTTGGTGTCTGCAGGCCAGCCTTTGGGCAAGGAGGGCAAGGCGACCGCCTCGGGCCCCGCAGTCAGGGGTGCCCCGCAAAGGTGAAAAAAAAATATTATTTTTTTTTAAAAAGTTTTTATTTTTTTCCCAATAAATGTTTTTTGGCGAATTTTTTTTTTTTGGCACATTTTTTTCCCCCGCAATTTTTTTGCAGGCAGGGGAGAGGAGAGAGGCCAGTCCATGCTCAGCAACACACGCGGCACAGCCAGGTGACAGCATCACAGAATGATTGGAGGATATACATTTTTATCTCCAATCATTCGCTGCTGTGTGTCAGGGTGCCAGGAATCAGACTGAGACGAGAAGTGCAAAAATAATCACACCTTTATTCATAGCAAAAAATAATAAAAAGTCCACAAGTCAAATAACAAGCCAGGAGTCAAAACCAGAGCTGGTAGTCAGACGAGCCGAGTCAGGAGCCAAAGCGAATAGTCAGACGAGCCGGAATCAGGAACAAGGAAAACAGCAGAGTCAGGAACAAGCCAGGGATCAGGAACCAGGAAGGACGTCAGGCAGCCAGGTAATACACAGGAACTCTCACAAACAGGTCTGAGACAACGCAAAGGCAAAGCATACTGAACAGAGGCCCTTTAAATAATAAGTGATGACATCACAATTCTGAGACTGCATCCTGTCTCACATGGATGATGCACACCAGTCTGGCCATAAAAGGAAGTGTAGGAAATGAGCAGCATCCCCCACAATGCACCATAGTCAGGAAGAGAGGTGAGTAAAATGGCTGCCAGCAGCACATGGCAAACAACAGGGAAAAAACCCTGACACTGTGTCACTGAGGGAAGGAGGTGGAGCACGGCAGAGGCGGAGCATAGCTGCCTGCTGCCTGTCACGAGGGACTTCAGTGCGCACTGCGCAGCAGGGCAGAGCTGAGTGAGCAGTCGCGGGAGGCAGATCGTCGTCGCCAGGTGAGTGAGTAGCCGCCTTTGGCCACAGGCCCCCCAGCCCCAGACAGACACAGTGTGTGTGACGTGAGTGACTAGGCCAACTGTGCCACTGCTGCCACTCAGTAAGTTAGCGACTTAGCGTGTGGGGGGGGGACTGAGACTGAGAGCTGAGTCATTATGCTAATGCACTGTAGGAAGCACATCAGATTCAGTTAGAAATAGAGTCATGACATGAGGTTAGAAATAGAGTCATGAGGTATTGATGGCTTTCACACGTTTTTGATTGTTGTACTTGTAGCTTATATACTACTACTATCTCTTATAATGCACAGAGAGCAGTACAAAACATATTTTGCATAAATTTACACAGTAGGACCTTCAGCGCCTGGTTACTAGCTATACTAACAAGTCAAAACCTACTTCGTTTTCCAACACAATGTACAGTGTGTACACCTGTGATATTAGGGTGTTATGCAATTATATGCTGCAATGTAAAGGTGGTCATTTTATTTAAAATAAAGGAATATCAAAAAGTAATCCAAAACATATAAGTAGGTATAAGAAAAATATCACAAATACAGCAAATGTCAATATGTTTTTTTGTTGTTTTTTTGTGTGGAATTTTTGAATTATTTAATTAAAAAAATGTGTGGTATTTTTTCTCCCTTAATATTTACAGCTGAATACAATATTTTATACATGATATCATACATACTTTAATATATTGTTAGCAAGCTGATGCTGAAAAAGTTAATAAATGCAATTTAGGCAGAGCAGTAGTTTGCATTTAATTGTGAGCTGTCTCAGTTTTGTAGAGGTAGGCAGCTGAAATAGGAATTTATGCTTAATTTAATTTGTTTGCTTCATGTGTTTTTATTCAATTGCACAGATAAGACAATATACCTTCACTGTTGAAATAATTCAACTTTTTTCATTTGGAATATATACATTATTTTATATCAAAGTAAACTACAATTTAATATAGCATTGCTATTTTTAAAATACATACTCAAATTTGCATACATGCAATTATGAAAAAATAAAAACTTAAATTCATATTAATAAACTTGCATATTGAACTAATAAAAATGCTGCAAGGCAGCTTGTATTCTGTACCTACTGAGCCTTCAGATTACTATTGGAGAATGGCACATCTGACCGTCTGCCCCTTGTCATTTAAATTGTCTCCAGGCAGGCTGTGCAATTGCACTGAGCAGAGCTCCTGGTATTATACAAATAAATTATAATTAAATTATGCAAAACCTGCATTTCATTGCTAATGCTCGTAATTCTGAAATATTTAAAAGGGAGTGAGTAGTAGTAGTAATTTATATAATTATCTTTATTAGATGGTGACCTTGTATTGTAATTTTTGTTGTCTGTTGTGAATTTAATTGCATTATTGCAATATTTTCTGGTATAGAAGTAGTAAAACATATTATTCTTGAGTGAGTTATAAAGGTTTTCTCTGTCATTTATTTTTATATTTTGACTTTGTTAAATTTAATAATAAAAAAAAGTTGCCTGTCAGAAATTAATTTGATATATTTAACTAAAATGAAGCTTGCTTGTTAAAGGCACATGAAACCCAAATGTTTTCTTTCTCGATTCAGATAGAGAATACAATTTTAACTTACTTTATAATTTGTTTCATTCTCTTGGTATCATTTGTTGAAGGAGCAGTAATGCACTAATGGTTTCTAACTGAAATCATAGGTGAGCCAATCGATATATATATATATGCAGCCACCAATCAACAGCTATAACCTAGGTTCTATGCTACCTCTGGGCTTTCCTAGATAAACCTTTCAGCAAAGGATAACAAGTGAAGGAAGCAAATTAAATAATAGAAGTAATTAGAAAGTTGTTTACAATTCCATTCTTTCCGAATCTTGAAAGAAAATTTTTAGGTTTCATGTCCCTTTAAGTGTCCAAGTATCACCTGAACTGCAGCCTTTAAAAAGTGGCTGACTTGTTTATTTATATCCCTGCAAATCTGTTTTCAATGGTTTTGCTGTGCTTGAGATCTCTGTCTATGATGTTTCATTCACTGTTTTCAGTCCATTATTATTTTTTAACTTTATATTAAATTGCTGAATTAGTTGTTTGGTTTGAATACAATACAAAGCTCTTAAAAAGTTTGAGGTTTAGGTAAAATACAATAGCTTTACTTTATAAATTTGAGGGAACATACAGCATCATCATGTTCCCTTATATCTATCTGAAAACAAAACTAAAATTCTGAATTACAAACTTAGAATAGTCCAAAGTCCAAAGAGTTTGGTCAGCCAGGTACAGTGACGGATCATATTTGAGAAAAGAAGGTCCCTCCATTGGCCGTACATTCATCTTTCTGCTAGTCAGGGGTGATGCAATTATTGATTAACAAACTGAAGAGATGCAAAATGTGTTTTAAATGTGTGGACATATTCTATGCTTGAATTAACAAATCCATTTTCTTATGTTTACATAGTAGTTGTCAAATCGATTTTTGGATTATAGAAAGTTGGATTGGCAGATACAAGTTTGGTTTTGTTCCAGTGAAAGATCATTTGGAAGTGTCATAAGTTGGCCTTGCTGGCCAGGGATGCTGCAATTGGTGCGTACAAAACTGAACAGATGTAAAATGTTCAGTACATTTTTTTGAACATTAAAATGCTTGAATTAAAAATTTCTTAATTTTTGGTGTTTTGTTTTTACATAGAAGTTGGCAACCCTAATGCCTGTGTTTATAAACTTGGATTGGATTGGCAGAGACAAGTTTACTCGTGGTCCAGTGACAGATCAGTGTGAAAAAAAGTTGCAGTGGTCTTGCTGCTCAGGGGTGCTGCAATTGGTGAGTAAAATGAACAGATACAAAGTGTTCTGTACCTTTTTTTTGTTTTGTTTTCTTTTTACATGGAAATGCTGGAATTCACAAATCACCATTGTGTTAATATTTTTATTTCAAAATAGGAGTTGTGTACCGTAACGCCGGATTTTCCAAATTTGAATTGGATTGGCAGAGACAAGTTTACTCGTGGTCCAGTGACAGATCAGTGTGAAAAAAGTTGCAGTGGTCTTGCTGCTCAGGGGTGCTGCAATTGGTGAGTAAAATGAACAGATACAAAGTGTTTTGTACCTTTTTTTTGTTTTCTTTTTACATGGAAATGTTGGAATTAACAAATTACCATTGTGTTAATCTTTTTATTTCAAAATAGGAGTTGTGTACCATAACGCTGAATTTTCCAAATTTGAATTGGATTGGCAGAGACAAGTTTACTCGTGGTCCAGTGACAGATCAGTGTGAAAAAAAGTTGCAGCCGTTGCCACTGCAGTGGTCTTGCTGCTCAGGGGTGCTGCAATTGGTGAGTAAAATGAACAGATACAAAGTGTTCTGTACCTTTTTTTGTTTTGTTTTCTTTTTACATGGAAATGCTGGAATTAACAAATCACCATTGTGTTATTTTTATTTCAAAATAGGAGTTGTGTACCGTAACGCCGGATTTTAAAAATTTGAATTGGATTGGCAGAGGCAAGTTTACAGTCACAGATCGTTGGCAAAAGAGTCGCATCCATTGGCAGTGCAATTGGTGAGTCAGAAATGTCATACTGTTAAATAAAACTTTATTTTATCTCTCTCTCTCATTCTCTCTCTCTCTCTCTCTCTCTCTCTCTCTCTCTCTCGCTCTCTCTCATATATATATATATATCTATATATATATCATTAATTGATCTGGAAAATATTAAACATGTCTGAGTATTCTGAATATTTTTTCAGAACACGACAAAACAAATTTGCATACACATATAATGGCATTTCTAATTTTTGTTGATGGATGGTGAATTTTTAGTTTTTTTTAAATGTTAGTACTTTGCTGATCTACAGCAATGCAACACAAAAAAATGGCTTGTAGTGAACAGTCTTTATGCTTCCCTTTAAATGCGATTTATGCGAACAATTTCATTTATGTTGTATTTGTTGTAGTACAGCGGCAGCCATACATATTTTTTTTTTATATTCGGACACAGTTTATCTTTCAATAATCCAATCATCCCGCACTATCTCACACAATTTTCTCTGTTTGTGCATGAACACATATTTATATAAACTATATACTTTATTAATGTACATCCTAAAAAAATAAAATCATTTTTTATTCAATAAACTTTGAATTATGAATGTAGTCGAGTTTTTTTTTTTTTCTTCTTTCCCCAATGTTTCAGGTTATACGTTTTCCAGATGTCCAAAAGAGCAAGAGAACTTGCAAGAAAATACTTGAGCAGAAGTAAAAAAAGAAAAATCAGCAAAGCACAAAAACAAGATGAGCAAAAATTGTTCGGCTCGATGAACAAGTATCTGTACAAACCAGAAGCCCAGGTACAGATTCATGACACGAGCAATGAAGAGTTTGTGGAAGCCATTGAAATTCACAATGGATCATTAGAAGAAGTTTCTAATGAAGAAATAAAGGAAATAGAGTCAAGTGAGAGCAGCACAAATGGTCCAGTTATCCATCTTCCAGGTGAAGAACACAGTACAGATGGTCCAGTTATCCATCTTCCAGGTGAAGAACAGAATAGAGATGGTCCAGTTATACATTTTCCAGATGAAGAACAGAATAGAGATGGTCCAGTTATACATTTTCCAGATGAAAAACAGAGTACAGATGGGGTAGTTATCTATCTTCCAGTGGAAGAACAGATTACAGATCCCAAAACACATCCTCCAGATAAAGAGCAAATCAACATTTCAGATGATCCTGCATGCTGGCCAGAATACAAAAATCAAAATATAAGAGATTATCTAGTACAAAAAGGTCCACAAAAAATTACACAGGAGGACTTTCCAACAAATAAAAATGGACAACATTTTTCTAAAATTCTTTGTAAAAGAAAACTCTCAAATGGTGAGGTTCTTTATTGTAATTGGCTTGTGTATTCAGTAAGTTCAGACAGAATATTTTGCTTTTACTGTCGGTTATTTGCTAGTAGTAAGTGCCAAAGTGCTTTGTCTTCTAGAGGGTTTAACAACTGGAAAAATGCTCATGTTAGATTATCAAATCATGAAAATTCAAATGCACACTTAAATACAATGCTTCATTACTCTATACTTCAAAAAAGGCTCTTAACAGAGGAAACAATAGATAAAATGCAAGTTCAGATTCTTAATAAGGAAAAGCAACGATGGCATCAAGTATTTGACAGATTGTTTTCAATTGTATAGTATTTATCAGAAAGAAATTTAGCTTTCAGAGGTTCTGTTGACCAACTTGGTAGCCCACACAATGGTAATTTTCTGGTTTTAGTAGAACTAATTGGTAAATTTGATATTGTGATACAAGAACATATTAGAAAGGTTTCAAATTACAAAATTCATGACCACTATCTCGGTAAAACTATTCAAAATGAGTTACTGGGGGTTATAGGAAATGCAGTTAGAAGAAATATAATAAACCGTGTCAAAGCGGCAAAATATTATGCAATAATTTTAGACTGCACCCAAGATCAAAGTCATCAACAGCAAATGTCCCTAACAATTAGATATGTTTCCGATGGCAGTATAGACAATGTATCAACAGGCGTTTATGAGCATTTCGTTAAATTTCTAACAGTTGAATCCAGTACTGGTGAATATCTATTTAATGCAGTCAAAAAGGAAATTGAAAATTTAGGTCTTGACATTCAAAATATAAGGGGTAAAGGCTACGACAATGGCTCCAATATGTAGGGAAAATAACAGGGTGTTCAAGCTCGTTTGCTAAAAGTAAATCCACAGGCATTTTTCACACCTTTTGCCTGTCATAATTATAATTTAGGCTAAAACATGTTCTGAGGCTATTTTTTTGGCATACTTCAGAGGATATTTACTTTGTTTTCAGCATCAACAAAAAGATGAGCAGTTTTACAGAAATGTGTATCTAGGCTTACTGTCAAGCCCCTTAGTGAAACAAGGTGGGAGTGTCGCATTGATAGCGTTAAAGCTATACGTTTTCAAGCTGGGGAAATATATGATGCTCTTGTGGAAATAGCAGAGACATCAGATGATTCTGTATGTAGAAGTGAAGCAGAGTCATTGGCTAATCACCTTAAAGATTACAAATTTGTTGTTTCATTAGTTCTTTGGTATAATCTGTTGTACAAAGTCAACCTTATAAGTAAGGGATTGCAAAGGGAAACAATAGATATATCTACTGGCCTGTCCACATTTGAAAAACTCCTCAGTTGGTTAAAAGAATATAGAGACAAGGGTTTTGACCGGACACTCATAGATGCTAATGAGCTCGCTGATGCTCTAGAGATAGATAAAAAATTTACAAGAAAAAGATTAAAGAAAAGAAAATGCCATTTCAGTTATGAGTTTTTAGATGAGCCATTTTTAGATGCTAAGGAAGAATTTAGAGTTCAATATTTTAATCAAATATGCAATAAGGCAATTCAATCTTTGCAGCCACGTTTTGCTCAAATTAAAAAACATTTTGAGATTTTTGGATTTTTATTTAAATTCCATGAATATTCAAAAGAAGAAATAAAAGTGTGTGCGGCACATCTAGAAGCTGCACTTACCAAAAAAAACCTGCTAAGGCCTCAGTGGAAACATCTAAAATCACAGATATTGATGGTCTTATGCTTGTTGAAGAGCTAGAGGCTATGAGGCCTATGATTCCATCAGATTTCATGGGTAAGCCATTAAAAATTCTAGATTTTATTTCACATAATGACATCTCCTCCTGCTGCCCAAATTTGTTTATTGCTCTAAGAATTTTGTTAACAATCCCTGCAACAGTTGCGTCAGGAGAAAGAAACTTTTCAAAATTGAAGTTAATTAAAAATTATTTGAGGTCTAATATGGGACAAGAGAGGCTAAATAATCTTGCAGTATTGTCAATTGAAGTTGAAGAAGCCAGAGAGCTAATTTTTTAACCCCTTTTAAAGGAATTTGCAGAAAAGAAAGTCTGAAAAATTAGTCTTTAAACAATTATAGATAACTTTAAATCAAATGTGCTTAGCTGGCCTGTATATGGTACAACAAATGTTTGCCCACACAACAAATCTTTTTCTGGGTTTAGTAGAACTGCTTGTTAAATAACTTTTGATCTTGTGATACAACAACACATTAAAGAGGCCACAAATGACAACATTCCTGATCCCTTATGTAAAACCTTTGCAAGCTAGATAATGTTGCAGTTGTTTAGGAGCAATTTCAAAATTCTATACGTGTTAAATCAAAATCTCTTTAATGCAGTCGAAAATCAAATTGGTTTATTGTTCACACTTTGTACCTGTCGTCGTCATAGTTATATTTAACTGTTGTGGTTGTCAGATTTTCTGTCATAATTGTAATTATATTAAAATGAGTAAGGTTATACTTCTTGTTCTCTTTATATTGTGGTAATTACCCTCTCAAATGTTCTTCTTAGTGGTTTGATCTATATTTTGAGGTCCCTTTTTAAGGGAATAGTTTGAGAAACTGGTCTGGTAGTCTTCAAAACCAATATCCATTCGTAACCTGTAAAGTACATGTGCTTTCCTTTCTTGGTCCATTTTCCCATCATTCCAACAATCAACAGCTCAACACTCAGTGATTTAAAATATTCAGGCATACTTCTTGTTCTCTTTATATTGGGGTAATTGCCCTCTCAAATGTTCTTCTTGGTGGTTCAATCTATATTTTGAGGTCCCTTTTTAAGGGACTAGTTTGAGAAACTGGTCTGGTAGTCTTCAAAACCATTATCCATTCGTAACCTGTAAAGTACATGTGCTTGCCTTTCTTGGTCCATTTTTTTTCATCATTCCAACAATCAACAGCTCAACACTCAGTGATTTAAAATATTCTGGCATACTTCTTGTTCTCTTTATATTGGGGTAATTGCCCTCTCAAATGTTCTTCTTGGTGGTTCAATCTATATTTTGAGGTCCCTTTTTAAGTGACTAGTTGGAGAAACTGGTCTGGTAGTCTTCAAAACCATTATCCATTCGTAACCTGTAATGTACATGTGCTTGCTTGCCTTGGTCCATTTTTTGTTTTTCATCATTCCAACAATCAACAGCTCAACATTCAGTGATTTAAAATATTCTGGCATACTTCTTGTTCTCTTTATATTGGGGTTATTGCCCTCTCAAATGTTCTTCTTAGTGGTTCAATCTATATTTTGGGGTCCCTTTTTAAGGGACTAGTTTGAGAAACTGGTCTGGTAGCCTTCAAAACCATTATCCATTCGTAACCTGTACAGTACATGTGCTTGCCTTTCTTGGTCCATTTTTTTTTTTCATCATTCCAACAATCAACAGCTCAACACTCAGTGATTCAAAATATTCTGGCATTCTTCTTGTTCTCTTTATATTGGGGTAATTGCCCTCTCAAATGTTCTTCTTGGTGGTTCAATCTATATTTTGAGGTCCCTTTTTAAGGGACTAGTTGGAGAAACTGGTCTGGTAGTCTTCAAAAGCATTATCCATTCGTAACCTGTAAAGTACATGTGCTTGCTTGCCTTGGTCCATTTTTTTTTCATCATTCCAACAATCAACAGCTCAACACTCAGTGATTTAAAATATTCTGGCATACTTCTTGTTCTCTTTATATTGGGGTAATTGCCCACTCAAATGTTCTCCTTGGTGGTTCAAGCTATATTTTGAGGTCTACTTTGTTTTTGTTTGAAAAGAAGGCACATCCATTGGCAGTACAGTGATCTTGCTAATGGTCAGGGCGGCTGCAATTGGTGAGTAAGAAAATGAACAGATACAAAATGGTTTTGTGTTGTAAATCTGTGGACATATAAATGATTAGATTATTAAATCAATTAAAAAAAATTTGGAAACAAAAGTTGTCAACCCTAATTTTAGAGTTTAAGATGGATTGGCACAGTGAAATCATTAGAAAGGACAAAAATTAATAAATTTAATCATGATCACTAGTGATTTAAATGATGCTGGCATACGTATTCTTCTCTTTATTAGGGTAATTGCCTTCTCAAATGTTCTTCTTTGTGGTTCAATCTATATTTTGAGGTCCCTTTTTAAGGGAATAGTTTGTGAAACTGGTCTGGTAGTCTTCAAAACCATTATCCATTTGTAACCTGTAAAGTACATGTGCTTGCTATTTTTTTTTCCATCATTCCAACCATCAACAGTTCAACCTCAACTCTCAGTGATTTTAAAGAATCTGGCATACTTCTTGTTCTTTTTATATTGGGGTAATTGCCCTCTCAAATGTTCTTCTTAGTGGTTGAATCTATATTTTGAGGTCCCCTTTTAAGGGACTAGTTTGAGAAAATGGTCTGGTAGTCTTCAAAACCATTATCCATTCATAACCTATAAAGTACATGTGCTTGCCTTTCTTGGTCCATTTTTTTCATCACTCCAACAATCAACAGCTCAACTTTCATTTAAATGATGCTGGCATAATTCTTGTAATTCTTTGACTATATTTTGAGGTCCCTTTTTTAAGGGAATTGCTTGAAAACTGGTCTGGTAGTGTGATATACCTTTAAGGTATATCCCTCCCATCTACTTACTCTCCTTATTTAAACTCTCCCTGCACACCTTTTTGCTGCCTGATAATTGATGTTCGTTATTTGTTATCCTCATATGGTTAACCTGAGCCTCATAACTGTTATTCAGGTCCTTTGATCTCTTTAGTCTTTCCCACAGGAAACTTTAACTTTGTTATTGGAGCTTATAACATATAGTACCTAATCTTCAGTCTCTAGCATTTAGGTCTCTGTACCTAAGTATTTTTCCGCCTCCAGGAGTCTTACATCGCGGATTCCGTGAAACGGACAACACCCTCTGCATTCCAGTTTCCAGCCGACACCGGAAGTGAGTCACACTCACACAGTCAGCTCCGTCAAACGCCAAACACACCACTCAGGAGGTAAAGTATTACCCGGACTGTTTCCAGCTCTTTTGCAGAAAGCCTGAGGGTAAGCGTACTCTTTATTTGGAAGTACTTAAGCCACGCAGTATCATCTTTTACTGTACATTACCAAGCAGTCTCTTGCCAGCACAATTTAGCAAAAGGGGCTAGTACGAACTATCTTGTATATATAATCCAACTGTTATGAGTGTGAGTGTGTGAAGAAGGCTATCTATTGTATATATTGTGTGAAAGTGTGAACCTGGAACTACTACGGCTTCTCTGAGATAATCTATCATAACATTTACTGGAACTCTCTCTTCAAGGATTATAGTTATATGAGCACTAAGTTTCATACCTCAACGTATTGCATTTTAAGGGAACAGGCTTCATATAAAGTTTGTTTAACCTTAACACTACTAATTATCTATTACCTGCTCACTCAATGTTTCCTCTTATTTGTTATTACATTACATTAGGGGAGACTTTTCAAAAGAGCTACAAATATCCAAAGAGATCTGATATTTACAGACAAAGACTGTAACAATCAGCTAGGTGTGACAGGTAGTCTCCAAAACCATTATCCATTTGTAACCTGTAAAGTACATGTGTTTGGTATTCTTAATCAATTCTTTTTTCATCTTTCCAATCATCAACAGCTCAACATTCAGTGATTTAAAATATTCTGGCATACTTCTTCTCTTTATATTGGGGTAATTGCCCTCTCAAATGTTCTTCTTGGTGGTTCAATCTATATTTTGAGGTCCCTTTTTAAGGGACTAGTTGGAGAAACTGGTCTGGTAGTCTTCAAAAACATTATCCATTCGTAACCTGTAAAGTACATGTGCTTGCCTTTCTTTAACATTTTTTTTTCATCAATACCACAAATCAACAGCTCAACTCTCAGTGATTTCAATCATGCTAGCATACTTCTTGCACTCTTCATATTGGGGTAATTGAACCACAAAGAAGAACATTTGAGAGGGCAATCTATATTTTGAGGTCCCTTTTTAAGGGAATTGTTCGAAAAACTGGTCAGGTAGTCTTTGAAAACATTTTATTTATCTATTTTACTGTCAAAGAGTAGACCATAACTTTTATTATAATAAAGGTTAGATTCAAATGTAATATCAAAATGAAGTTTTGTCATCTAACCTTAGTATTAAGAATAAAAAATGTATATTGTATTTGTAAAAGCTTGATTTGTATGTAAGTTTATACATCTTTTACATCAAAGAAATCTCAGTACCTGTTGTATGTATAATTATCTATTTTGGGTTGCAACTTGAGGTTTTGAAAAACTATCTCTGACTGTAATGACATTGTTATCATAAATAAAAAGAGAGACCTAAGGCCCAGATAGACAGTTATAGTCAACTGTCCAATTGTTCTTGTGCATAACTAATGATGCCATAATCAATTGTATTCATAAATATTATTGTTCATTATCTCTTGTACAAATGGTGTGCATTTGCAATATATACAATGTTATAGTGCTCCACAGTTGTGTATTTTGAATAAAAATTTGTACTTTAACTTTTTTTAATTTGTCAAACCTTTATTTTTGAGTTATGGGCGGAGTTATGGGCGGAGTTAGGGGCAGAGTGAAAGGGGGCCCCATTTTGGAATCCTGCCTTGGGCCCCGCAATGGCTAGGGCTGGCCCTGGGTGCCTGATTACAAGTGTCACTCTATTTAGCACTTTCACTCAAACGTTAACACAACCAGAAGCAATGTGAGACACAGCATGAGAACTAGCGCAGCGAAGTGGATAAGTCACGCAGTGATGGGTAGCAATTTTAAATATATATGTATATGAATATATACATATATATTTATTTGTTAAAATGTGTATAAACACATATTAACACATAAATATATATGTATATAAGCATACACATATATATTTACTGGGAACAATCAGTCCTCATAGACTGCAATGTAAAGGCACTTTCAGTGCCGTTTTTTTTCCAAACACCCCACACCCGCCAACTTTAGCCCCTTATAACTGCTTCATACAGTTATTTTAATAAAAAATAAAGATGCTAATATTTTTATTTTTTTAATAAAGATAACTACACTTTAATTTTGGGGCAATTGGGGGAGGTCTTATCTCTGGTTAATTTTCTGAGAGCTAATTGTAATAGCTGGTTATTTATCACGTCCCCGCAAACAGGCGAATTTGCCCGTTTGCAGGTGTGCCATAAATTACCTCTCCACTTATAATCTAGCCCTAAATATATACAAAACCCCTCAACATTAGTGACATGTAGGAAACTCAACTAATAATGCAAATAGGAAAGGCTGCTAATAATACCAGTGCTGTAATTATGGAAGATTTTAACTACCCTGATATAAACTGGGCCAATGACACTAGTAGGTAGATAGATTTTTAAATTTTCTCAAAGATAACTTCATGTCATAATTAACAGAGGAGCCAACTAGGAAAAAAGCTAAATTGGATTTAGTGTAAACAATACAGAAATAATATCAAAAATATAGAAGTTAAAGAACATTTGGGTAACAGTGATCATAACATGGACACGTTTGAAATCACTTTCCATAAGCAGTGTTACAAGAGTTCAACCAAGACTTTTCATTTTAAGAAAGCAAAATTCAATGATTTAATAGTTAAATAAAATCAATTGTGACAAAGTATTCTCTAATAAAAATAGAGGATAAATGGATAACATTTAACACATTGTTAAATGAATATACACATCAGCATTTAGGTTATGGTGGCTAAATAAAAATGTGTTAAGAGAAATTAGGGGAAAAAAAGTCATACAGACTCAACATTCCATATACCTGTATATAAGGAATGTAACAAAGCATGCAAAAAAAGCAATCAAATCCGTCAAAATTAAAAATGAAAGATTAATAGCAAATGATTATAAGTCAAACCCTAAAAGGTTTTATAAGTACAAAAATGGCAAAAAATCTAACAAGGAAAATATAGGTCCAAGAAAATGTGTGAAGTGTACATGATTAACAGTGACAGGGAGAAGGCTGAGGTACTAAACCAGTTCTTTTCTTCAGTATACACAAGAGAGGAACTGTCACTCTCTAGCTTTGAATTAGGGTTGTGGAACACAATTGCTGAGATTGTTTTCATATAACATATGTATTTATGTAAATATGTGGTTTTTGTATGCAGAGATTTAAGAAAAGGAATATATAGTTGCAAATACCTTCTATATAAATCTCTGACTTAGTATACATCAAATGTGAAATAGAACAAAAACAACTTAACATGTTATGCACAAAATAAATTAGAATATATTTACACCAAAGAGGTAAGTATAAGTAATGACAGAGTAGGATTAATGCCCCAAGTGGTGAACAGTAATATTGCAGGATTGAGATACACAGAGCTTGCTAGGAGACAGTTGATTACTAACGGCTAGATTACAAGTTTTGCGTTAGGCTGAAAAAGCAGCGTTAACAGGTCCTAACGCTGCTTTTTCACTACCGCTGATATTACGAGTCTTGCAGGTTTAGGGTCCCTGCACACTTTTTTGGCCTTACCGCAAAATGACTTACGTAAATGTCGTAAACCCTTTTTTCTATGGGACTTCCATAGCGCTGGTATTACGAGTCTGTCCTGGGAGGCCAAAAAGTGAGCGGTAAACCCTACACCGTCAAGATCCCTAACACATTTTAAAGTCAGTAGTTAAGAGTTTTATGGTACAACGCCGTAGCATAAAACTCATAACTAAAGTGCTAAAAAGTACAATAACACCCATAAACTACCTATTAACCCCTAAACCGAGGCCCTCCCGCATCGCAAACACTAAATTAAAATTTGTAACCCCTAATCTGCCACTCCGGGCATCCCCGCCACTAGAATAAACATATGAACCCCTAAACCGCCGCACTCCCGCCTCTCAAACACTAGTTAAATATTATTAACCCCTAATCTGCTGTCCCTAACCTCGCCGCCACCTACATTATACTTATTAACCCCTAATCTGCTGCCCCCAACATTGCTGACACCTACATTATTTTTATTAACCCCTAATCTGCCGCCCCCAATGTCACCGCAACCTACCAACACTTATTAACCCCTAATCTGCCGCCCCAATGTCGCCGCCACTATTCTAAATGTATTAACCCCTAAACCTAAGTCTAACCCTAACCCTCCATCTTCTAACCCTAACGGGTCCATCTTCAAGAAATCCGATGCGAAGCGTCCTCTTCATCCGGAGTCTTCTTACTGAATAATGGTTCCTTTAAGTGATGTCATCCAAGATGGCGTCCCTTAGATTCCGATTGGCTGATAGAATTCTATCAGCCAATCGAAATTAAGGTAGAAAAAATACTATTGGCTGATCCAATCAGCCAATAGGATTGAGCTTGCATTCTATTGGCTGTTCCAATCAGCCAATAGAATGCAAGCTCAATCCTGTTGGCTGATTGGATCAGCCAATAGGATTAAACTTCAATCCTATTGGCTGATTGCATCAGCCAATAGGATTTTTTCTACCTTAATTCCGATTGGCTGATAGAATTCTATCAGCCAATCGGAATCTAAGGGACGCCATCTTGGATGACGTCACTTAAAGGAACCGTCATTCAGTAAGAAGACTCCGGATGAAGAGGATGCTCCACGTCGGATGTCTTGAAGATGGGCCCGCTCCGCGTCGGATGGATGAAGATAGAAGATGCCGTCTGGATTAAGACTTCTGCCCGTCTGGAGGACCACTTCGCCCAGCTTTGATGAAGACTTCTGCCGGCTTCGTTGAGGACTTCGGCCCGGTTGGATGAAGACTTCTGCCGCTTCCTTGAGGATGGATGTCCGGTCTTCAGAACAGTAAGTCGATCTTCAGGGGGTTAGTGTTAGGTTTTTTTAAGGGTGTATTGGGTGGGTTTTATTTTTAGGTTAGGGCTTTGGGCCGCAAAAGAGCTAACTGCCCTTTTAAGGGCAATGCCCATCCAAATGCCCTTTTCAGGGCAATGGGGAGCTTAGGTTTTTTTTAGTTAGTATTTTATTTGGGGGGTTGGTTGTGTGGGTGGTGGGTTTTACTGTTGAGGGGGTTGTTTGTATTTTCTTTTTACAGGTAAAAGAGCTGATTACTTTGGGGCAATACCCCGCAAAAGGCCCTTTTAAGGGCTATTGATAGTTTAGTTTAGGCTAGGGGTTTTTTATTTTGGGGGGGCTTTTTTTATTTTGATAGGGCTATTAGATTAAGTTACTTAGTTTAAAGATCTGTAATTTGTTTTTTATTTTCTGTAATTTAGTGTGTGTTTTTTTAGTGATTTAGCTAATTTAATTTAATTTATTTAATTGTTTTTAATTTAGTTAATTTATTTAATTGTAGTGTAGTGTTAGGTGTTAGTGTAACTTAGGTTAGGTTTTATTTTACAGGTCAATTTGTATTTATTTTAGCTAGGTAGTTATTAAATAGTTAATAACTATTTAATAACTATTCTACCTAGTTAAAATAAAAACAGACTTGCCTGTAAAATAAAAATAAACCCTAAGCTAGATACAATATATCTATTAGTTATATTGTAGCTAGCTTAGGGTTTATTTTACATGTAAGTATTTAGCTGTAAATAGGAATTATTTAGGTGTTAGTGTAACTTAGGTTAGGTTTTATTTTACAGGTCAATTTGTTTTTATTTTAGCTGGGTAGTTATTAAATAGTTAATAACTATTTAATAACTATTCAACCTAGTTAAAATAAATACAGACTTGCCTGTAAAATAAAAATAAACCCTAAGCTAGATACAATATATCTATTAGTTATATTGTAGCTAGCTTAGGGTTTATTTTACATGTAAGTATTTAGCTGTAAATAGGAATTATTTAGGTAATAATATTAATTTTTATTTAGATTTATGGTAATTATATTTAAGTTAGGGGGTGTTAGGGTTAGGCTTAGACTTAGGTTTAGGGGTTAATACATTTAGTATAGTGGCGGCGACGTTGGGGACGGCAGATTAGGGGTTAATAAATGTAGGTAGGTGGCGGCGAAGTTATGGACGGCAGATTAGGGGTTAATAATATTTAACTAATGTTTGTGAGGCGGGAGTGCGGTGGTTTAGGGGTTAATATGTTTATTATAGTGGTGGCAATGTCCGGATCGGTAGATTAGGGGTTAATAAGTATAATGTAGGTGTCAGCGATGTCGGGGGCGGCAGATTAGGGGTTAATAAGTGTAAGATTAGGGGTGTTTAGACTCGGGGTTCATGTTAGGGCGTTAGGTGTAAACATAAATTTTCTTTCCCCATAGGAATCAATGGGGCTGCGTTACTGAGTTTTACGCTGCTTTTTTGCAGGTGTTAGACTTTTTCTCAGCCGGCTCTCCCCGTTGATTCCTATGGGGAAATCGTGCACGAGCACGTACGACCAGCTCACCGCTGGTATTGGTATTGAAGTGAAGTGTGGAGCAAAATTTTGCTCTACGCTCACTTTTTGTCTTTTAATGCCAGGTTTGTAAAAATCCATAATACCAGCGATGTATGTAAGTGAGCGGTGAGAGAAAACGGCTCGTTAGCACCGCATAGCCTCTAATGCAAAACTCGTAATCTTGCAGTAATTGTTTTAGCAGCAGCACAGCACAGAGGTTGCAAAGGTTGCATGACAATATAGCAATTGTAGGATATGACTGCAAACAGTCAGCAAGTAATGCCTTTAGTAGAACTTCTGTAAATAGTTACCAATGGTTAAAGTAGGTGTGCACATTGAGTGCACACAGGAGATGAACAGTTGATAAGATGTGAGCACAGGCAAATGAGAGAGACAATACAGAGTAAACAAGTAACAATATTACCTTGAGAGTTTGCACAAACACTTTAGAGAACAAGCAGTACTTGCACTGAGATACTTCCAGCATCCGAATCTTGAGGAGAGGATTCACAGTCACAGAAACTCTGAGAGATCCAAAAGGTGTGTCAGAGAGCTATTTAATAACCAAGCAATGAGGAATGGTGCAGCTGCTATTTATTGACTGGAGAGGTGGTGTGCAAAAGATGAATCCAGGTTAAAGGGGCAGAGGAAAATATATGACAGGAACCAATGGGAGATACTTTGAAACAAACTAGAACATACAAGCCCATACCATTAACTGGGCTATCTCTAGAGGATATCGGGTAAAAAACAGATAGTATTAAGGTAAATAAAACTCCAGACCAAAATGGAATGCACCCAAGGGAACTTAGCATTGTTATAGCCAAACCTCTACTCTTAATTTTTCAAGTTTCATTATCCTCAGGCATAGTACCCCAGGACTGGTGTAAAGCTGATGTGGGGGAAAAAACAGGCCTGACCCAGGAAGGTAAATGAAAAATGAGATTTAAAACTGGAAAATGTAGGGGGGCGTGTCCGTACAGCGTCCATGAAAGGACACATTCTCAAGAGCTCCAGAGGATTTTCTGAAAATCCACCGATTATCGGATTTCTGTGACAGCATCCTCAGTGAAAATGATCATATACCTCTCCTTCATATAGCAAGGATCATTTTGAGACCAAACTTTGTCTTTATGAAACTGGAGCTATGACTCGGACGTATCAGGCCTAAAGCGGCGCCTTACTAAAGGGCAGCGACCCCTCCCGAGAATCTGGGGTTTATGCTCACCATCAAACCACAAATCCCACAGTTTTTGGATTTATAAATATAAACTGATTAGCACTACCTAATAAGAATCAAAGACCCTGCAGAAATGTGTGACCACGTTTTCCTAAACCAACTGGATGCGCAATACCACAAAGTGGAAAGGCTTCTACAGATATTATATGACAAAGCATTACTGGCAGCTGTTTTGGAACAACTTACGGCATCCCTAAAGCTGATCCGGGAGAAGACATCCACAGAATTTACCCTGATGGCTGCGCCAAAGGGCCCTGTTGCGGCCATAGGTGGATATGGATCATCTTTCCTGAAGTCCCCTGGATTGGCTTCCATTGTTGCAATGGAGACCAGTGAGCCAACATCAAACCCACCGAACAAGATGGAGTTAACTCTCTACTTGACTGCACACAACACAGATCAGAAATCCCATGCTGACTATCTGTTCCTCTCACGCGGCGAGATCAAGAGTAATACACCCATAAAAGCAGAGTCTGCCTGGAAAAGCAATGTCTTAGAGGAAACAATGCTTTATATAATTTCTCTTTCTCTACCAGCGGCTAATAATATACAGCATGGCCCTACACCTGAATCGGCACCCCCCATGGAACCTGCAGAACGGTTACCTTAACATTAGGTACTTTTTCCCTATCAGGACAACTACAACAATGCCTGGCCCCACTTTTGTCTTGATACTCCCATGACACCAACAAAATTGTAATAAATATTTCTGGGCTATTATATTTATGGATGGGTTTACCATAGGACCATTATTTCTGCTACTGTAAAATATCTGTAAAGTTTACTATATTATTGGCTTATTTTGTTATAATCTAGCAGGACTGCTGTATCGTTAGAGACACTACTTTTTATATCCCATCAGATTGAAATGGAGTGAACATACTTATTTATCATCTGTAAAGCCCAATTTGTTGTTCACGTTTGGCGGCCGGAAATGTGAGCGATATTCTTATTTAATTTACCTTTACAGGGCAAATCCACAAATCAACCAGCATAATACACATCTCCTTCATTGCAATAACTTTAAAAAGGTTATCCTAATAACTTTGGAACTTTTCATGCCAAACCAGATATAACACAAACACAAAATTTGTCACCCTCCCTGCTATATACGCTGCTTAGATATAGGCTTGGGGGACGATTTATCAAATACCGGACAGAAATTATTTGCTGCAGCGAATCGTGTCCGCCCGACATCGCTAAATGACGACAGCTTACGCTGTCGGCATTTATCATTGCACAAGCATTTCTTGTAAAATGCTTGTGCAATGCCGCCCCCTGCACATTCCCGGCCAATTGGCTGCTAGCAGGGGATGTCAATCATCCCGATCGTATCTGATTGGGATGATTGTGGTCCGCCACCTCAGAGGTGGTGGATGAGTTAAGGAGCAGCGGTCTTACAACCGCTGCTTCTTAACTCTCGTTTCTGGCGATCTGGAAAGATCAGGGGTAGATTGCAGCATCTGCTGCTTGATAAATCAAGTCTCCTTGGAGGCAACTTTCACTTTCATTTTCCATCATGTAGAAACATCTTAGTTAACTGAACCCAATGTTTTTTTTTGTGATCAGATAGAGCATGACATTTTAAGCAACTTTATAATTTACTCCTATAATCAATTTTTTTTCATTCTCTTGGTATCTTTATTTGAAATGCAAGAATGTAAGTTTAGATGCAGGACCATTTTTGGTGAGCAACCTAGGTTGTTCTTGCTGATTGGTGGATAAATTCATCCACCAATAAAAAAGTGCTGTCCAGAGGTCTGAACTAATAAAAAAAGCTTAGATGCCTTCTTTTTCAAATAAAGATAGCAAGAGAACGAAGACAAATTGATAATAGGAGTAAATTAGAAAGTTGCTTAAAATTGCATGCTCTATCTGAATCACAAAAGAAAAATTTTGGGTTCAGTGTCCTTTTAATGTGCTATATAGATGTATTTTTCCCTGTTTATCTCACTAAAAGGTTTATTAAGGACTCTCCTAGATTATAACACTCTTAAGGTTTTTGCAACAGGATCAAAATAACATATTTTATGCCTATTAGTGTTCAACTTTTGTTCACAACAGTATAACTTGTATAATGTGATTACATATGAGTGGTAAATAACCTTTCTTTACATTACAAATGTTTAGTTATTTTAATTATTAGTTCAACTTTTGTAGAATAAGATACCATATGGTTGGTGAGATTTATATTATTACCCCTATGACATGAAGCAATATCTTAGTTAAAGGAACAATTTACTTCTATTATCTAGTTTGCTTCATTATTTAGCTATCCTTTGTTGAAGAAATAGCAATGCACATGGGTGAGCCAATCACACGAGGCATCTATGTACAGCAACCAATCAGCAGCTACTGAGCATATCTAGATATGCTTTTCAGCACAATATATCAAGAGAATAAAGCAAATTAGATAATAGAAGTAAATTAGAAAGTTGTTTAAAATTGCATGCTCTTTCTAAATCATAAAAGAAAAAATGTGGGTTTCATGTCCCTTTAAGGTCCAAGAGTGGCCTATTTCAAAGTTTATATGGGGACTCTAAAGAAGAAAAATTAGGACTGTTTTCAAGGTTAACAAGTACACACTGTTTCAATGTGCAAGTTTATTTTACATTACCTTTGTACCTGTGACCATTTTTTTCTCTTGTATGTCCTCAATAAAAATACATTTAAAACAAAAATGGAAAATGTAAGATGTGTGCACAATGCAGGGCAGTGGTTTCTAAGGCTAATACGATACTAACATGTATTTAAAGAGGGATTGATGCAAGACCACCTTAATATAACTCATGTCGGGTTAGCTCACATGAAGAATTAGTGTACTGCTAAAATATATATCTATACCTATATACCTATAGGATTAGATATATAGGTATATATAGATTTATATAGAAATATGTATTTAAAATAAAAATAACATTTCCATGTTAGTGAAGAACATTGGAATTTTTAATATTTACAGTAAACACACAGTAAAACACATTACTAAACATTATTATTGATTTATTATTTAGACACATATAGCCGTTTGCAGTTAAATACATGGCCATATATCATATACCTTTGAACCCTTATAAATAATTTTTATTAATATTTATATGACTAATTTATATCAGATATAAACAGCCTTATGTGGCTGAGAAACGCGTTGCTTGTTTTTATCATTATTTTTAAATAAAGTAAGTTTATTACTTTTATCACTTGCTGCCATCACTTATTCTTTTGCAATATCACATTGGAAATATCTATTTTCATCGCTGGACTTTTGGAGTTTCCTGATCACTGATGATTAAGTCTGTTGGGTGACTAAATTGATCCCAGCCTGCTTCCATAGCATCATAGGGGATGCGTCAACAAATGTGAGTGCATTATAAACATTCTACTTTCTCTCACAATAGCCAAACAGTACTAGGCCATATAGGCCCCCTGTGTTTTCTGTTACCATCTACAGATATCCCACATCCTTGAGAGGCCAGTATTCTGGGTGACTGTTATTGACCCCAGACTGCTCCTTTAGCACTATTTTGGGTGCTTTATTACATGTGAGTGTATCTGACACATATAATATTTGTTCTCACTTTTCAAACAATATTGGTCCATGTGGCGCATCTGTCTTCTTTTGTTTTCTTCAGATTTATATCAGATAGTGTTTATATGAGTGTAACATTATATTTTAATGTATTTATGTTGTGTTTATTTTATCGCTAACCATTTCTGAGATGTCTTCAGTTGCGCTAACCTGACGTGCGTTAAATTCTAATGCGCTCAAGCGAACGTGTTTACTTTTAACTTACTATGCGCTCAAATTAACGTGCCTGTGATTTTACAATATTGCTCGCACGCAAATGTTAGCAAACCACTTGTAATCTAGCCCTTTATGAGGGTAAAACAAATAGCTATGCTGCCCCACTAGTGATAAAATGACATTGTCTAACAAATTAGAGCATTTTATTTTATCACTATAATGGCCCAGTGACATGAAAGCCAAAACTAAAGTTTTATCATTAAGATAGAGTATGACATATTTTTTTTACAAAACTTTCTAATTTTATAAATTTGTGTGCAGTCTTTTATGTGCACACTTTCTGAGGCACTAGAAGTGCAAGAGTCCAGAGTATATAAATATACTGTAAGTATATGATTGTTTGATGGTTGTCATATGATACAGAGATCAGGGAAATTAAACTGTGAAATTAGTCAGACAAAAAAAAATGACCACTCATTTGAAATTCAAAATAAGTGTTATTGCATTAATTTAGTATGCATTTGTTAAATATGAAATTCTTCTATATATAATGGTCCTGTGCAGTCAGTACATATAAGATATTGCCATTTCTGAGTTCCTGGTATTAAAAAGAATTAACCAAAGCAAACTCTAAATTTGTACAAAAAAATTCTTTAGGTTTTGGTGAACGCTTAATTAATCATTTCTAGGGATTTTAAAGGGTTATCTCTGGGGTCAAGGACGTGGGATTAGGTAATCGCAGCAGAACTGGCGAGGGCTGATGAGCAACAAAAAAGAACATTTTGTTAGAACATCAGTAAATATTCACCTTTTTTGTTTCATTTTGTGTAATTTAATACACAGACAGTGTACAAAGGAAATAGTTCAAACAGTTGTGCTTCCGCTTTTTTTCAGGCATGTATAATTGTATATACAAGATAAATATCTAAGTATTAAAGGGACAGTAGACATTGCATATTACAATGAACAGTGCATACAGAATATTAACCTTTGTAGTGCTTAAAAAAAATGTCAGTTAATATTTTACACCCTGATGTAGCTGCTGTGTAAAATTGCCCCTTTAAGATATAGAGCTAGTTTTCATTGCTGTTGTAAAGTGGTGCTAACAAGTATTCCCATTCAAGACAAGGCGCTAGCAACAAACTGGCAACATTATCTTATTGGTTGTGCATCTTGCACCAATCAGATAATGCAAAAACGGCCGAGGGCATATACGCTCCAGAGAGCTCTGTTCTAATCAGACCCTCGGGCTCCGCAACCGCCTCTGGGAACCTAACTATGGTTCCCACCCCAGTACGTGCTTTTGCAGGTTCTCGGACAGAATTGTCCAAGAACCTTTAAAAGCAAGTCGTGGGGGGTGAGACCCATGGTTAGGTTCCCAAAGGAGGTTGTGGCGCCCAAGGATCTGATTAGAAGAGTGCTCTAGAGTGTATCTGCCCACGCCATTATTGCATTATCTGATTGGTCCGTGTTTCCATGACGCACCGGATGCACAACCAATCAGATAATGTTGCCAGTGTGTCGCTAGCGCCTAGTTATTCAAGTGATGTTTTATGTTACCACCAAATTACACAATTTACAACTGCAATGTAAACTAGCCCATTGTTGGTTTCAATTAATCTTTTGAAATATTTGAACTTAAAGGGACAGTCTACACCAGAATTTTTATTGTTTTAAAAGATAGATAATCCCTTTATTACCCATTCCCCAGTTTTGCATAACCAACACAGTTATAATAATATACTTTTAACCTCTGTGATTATCTTGTATCTAAGCCTCTGCAAACTGCCCCTTTATTTCAGTTCTTTTGACAGACTTGCAGTCTAGCCAATCAGTGCCTGCTTCAGATAACTTCACGTGCACGAGCACAGTGTTATCTATATGAAATACGTGAACTAACACCCTCTAGTGGTGAAAAACTGTTAAAATGCATTTTGAAAAGAGGTGGCCTTCAAGGTCTAAGAAATTAGCATATGAACCTCCTAGGTTAAGCTTTCAACTAAGAATACCAAGTGAACAAAGCAAAATTTGTGATAAAAGTAAATTGGAAAATTGTTTAAAATTACATGCTCTATCTGAATGATGAGAGTTTATTTTGGCCTAGACTGTCCCTTTAAATAGGGAATGCCATTTTAAACAACTTTCCAATTTACTTTTATCACAAATTTTGCTTTGTTCTCTTGGTATTCTTAGTTGAAGCTAATTCTAGGAGGTTCATATGCTAATTTCTTAGACCTTGAAGACTGCCTCTAATCTGAATGCATATGTGTTTCATATAGATAACATTGAGTTCATGCACGTTAAGTGACCTAGGAGTGAGCACTGATTGGCTAAAATGCAAGTCTGTCAAAAGAACTGAAATAAGGGGGCAGTATGCAGAGGCTTAGATACAAGGCCATCACAGCAGTAAAAAGTGTATTTCTATAATAGTGTTGGTTATGCAAAACTGGGAAATAGGTAATAAAGGCATTATCTTTCTTTTTAAACAACAACAATTCTGGTGTTGACTGTCCCTTTAATACATTAATATTGTAATACTTGTCAGTTATATCCATAATACAATCCATACCAAATCAAATATGACTAAACATCAAATACATAAAATATAAAAACTTCATAAAATAATTAATCAAATTTAAAATACATCATATTTATAATATGTGTTAATTAACAGTCAAATTACATAAAATTATAATAAAAATATTATCCTGTTAAAAAGCACCCAATATCTAATTCTTGATTCAAACTTTTAGGGGTCAATAATTGTAATAAAAAAATGCATTTGCCCTCTAATCTAAGCCAGTGTTTCTCAATCCCAGTCCTCAGGTACCCCTAACAGGCCAGATTTTCATGATATATTAACACAAATTAAATAATCATCTGATGGGTGAGAGCAGGTTAAAATCCATGGTTATTGATTAGCTGATTATATCACATGTGCTCCTCTAGTTCACATACCATACAAATCTGGCTTGCTAGGGCTACTTGAGGACTGGAGTTTAGAAACACTGATCTAAGCAATTGTTTATTATGGTCTCCACGACTCCAATTACTTTTACATTTATAAATTCCTGCATATGTAAAACACTTCAAATTTGCCTCGTTACATTTAAAAAAATGTTTTGTACCGGCAAATCTTTATTTCTCTCCAAGCTGTGTTTTTTTTTTTTGAGAGAATATGTTCCCTTATTCTGTCACATAGGGGTCTTTCAGACTCCCCCACATACTGAGCCCCATAGCTACATTCATCTGATAGCATTCTCTATTTATAGCTGTTCCCTGTTACAATAGACTTTAATTCTGTTTCTTATACAAGTACCTGCATGCCTTAAATATAGAGCAAGGAAAGAAGCCTCTTTATTTCCAAATAAATCTATCTTTAGCTTTTGGGGCATATTTATCAATGTGCGAGCGGAAATGATACGAAGTAGCGTATCATGTCCGCCGCACCTCGATAAATGCCGACAGCATACGCTGTTTGCATTTATCATTGCACCAGCAGTTCTTGTGAACTGCTGGTGCAATGCCGCCCCCTGCAGATTCGCGGCCAATCGGCCACTAGCAGGGGGTGTATTCGATCCAGTTGATTTCTGTCCGCAGCCTCAGAGCAGGAAGACAAGTTATGGAGCAGCGGTCTTTAGGGGAATACGGAGCTTGATAAATATGCCCCTTAGTTTCTTGAACGCTGTAGGAGCTTCAATACACTTTAAATCGTATGCCTTCTTATAAATGAAGCTTGTTGTATGGGGAGATTATGAAAAATATATTCATGTAAAAGAATGTATGCAGACCCTTGAAGTCAATATTTAAACATACAAGAAACAGCACGCAGAGACCAATTGTTTATCTACAAAAAAGACAGGGATTGCAGCATACAATAATGTCATCATTTATTAATCGCAAGAGACCATATTTGTGTAGTACACACCTTTTGTGATCTAACAGTGAGAATGGAGCCAGTGTACAGAAAGGAAAAAACGATCTTACAGAAAACAGAATGGGTCAGCTCAATCTGGATGTATAAGGACAATAACAGTAGAAATTCCCAGCAACACCTCCATTAGAGTTATCCAAAATTGGGGCAAAGCTTGTACGTACAGTCTATGGATGATAAACAGAGTCATTCCGCGCAATACCTCCACTAGAGGGTAGCGTCACTACTGGAGCGAAAAATTGTTACTTTAGTGATCCTTGAGGATCTATGCTGGGACGTATATAACACCATTTTTTGCAGCATTGTCATCAACAGAGGTAATAAATATACATGTAGACTGTTGATGATAAGTGAAGTGATGTGCGCAACACCTATTCCAGAGGGCACCACTATGTATACTATAATTAAACGTTTAACCCCTAAGCCGCCGGCCCCCCACATCGCAACTACTAAACTAAGAATGAGAGAAGAACAAAGGGGCGCCTCATGTGTAGATCCACCAAACAGATCATGAAAAATAAAATTCAAAGTTAGCCAAATGGGTACTCAAATTTTGTTAGAGCACCCTTGTGTGCTAGTAGAAATATGCTGATATACTTAGGGGTGTATCAGCTCACCCACTCAGGGATTTCCAAACCAGAATGTTCTAAAATGCAAGGAAAGCACTACATGTGCACATCAACCAGATCAATATGGCAATAGTATGTAAAAGCCAAATAGGTACTCACATTTCACTCAAGCACACCTATGTGCTAGTAGAAGCAGACTGGTATATTTAGAATGGTGTACCAGCTCACCAACTCCAGGCTCTCGAGTAGAGGCAAAACGGTATGCAGGACCAGATGGGTAAATGGATGTGTAACCAAGCCACATCAGAGTGGACACAATAATCAAGGTGATTCCACTACTCCAATAAGTAAAAGAATGTTTTATTTATTAAAAAACAAATATAGACTTCCAGTGGGCTGGCTTAAGAGTTAGCAGCAAAGACAAAGAGCTCCGTGCTTTGACAATACTAATGTAGGTTATATACAGCCTGGAATCCACAATTTGTAACTAGCACGGGAGCATTTAGTGGATCTCATATCCAGCGATCTTTTCCTTGGCAGATTCTGCTGCCCGGAGTGGGGGATTCTACTTTTATCAGACCTCCATAGAGATCGGGTGAGCACGACACCGCTCCACCACCGGAAGGCCGCAAGGAACATTGGCCTTAGGAGAGCGCAACCGGGGCAGAAGTGAAGGATCTCCCCAGCCCTGAGAGGAGCAGATTGCTACCCTGTGGCCGCGAACAGACAGACCGCTTGCAAAGGAGAGTAAAGAACACCTGGTAGGAGGAAGGTACTCTGGCGGCACGCAGACACGGGAGATTCCCGTTATCGACCACAGGATCCCGAAATCCCCTTTTGGCTCTTCCACACGCGCAGAGAAATCTCCTTTGGCGTGAAAACCGGCGCCATCTTTAATAACGGCCGAGCGGGGACAAGGAGACAAGTGCGGTGGGTAAGAGCTGACTGAGAGACACAGTGCTGGGCACCGGGAGACAGAGGGACGCTTAGGCTCACACACTGTTAACGGACCAACCGGTCCTCTTAAAGACGCTCTCCTTTTTCCCCCCATGCCCCTGCACAACGGCAGTGAGACCGGAACGCTGCCTGGGGTTTAAGCCATATTTGCCTCTATACCTTTTACACCCGGGATAACTCCTGTGACATTGGCCACTACTATACAGCCCTACTTTGATACAAGCCCTAAAGATTGCTGCGCCCCCCTGGTGGGGCCCCTGGGATCAAAAGCCACATAACAAGTCACAGCATATCACGTGGCAGTTAGACTCTGGACTGATCTTGCTTATATCTCTCAGAGCCCTATGACACACTGGGCTGTACAGTGTTATAGCAGACACACAGGGACATTGGGATCCACCAAAGCTACTGACTTTTAACTGGAGCAACTGGAGGCATACCTTACAGGCACAGGGCCACTCATACATAGGGCCGGGAAGCCCACGCAGCATCACCTTAACCACTGAGACAGCCTTACCTACTTAGAGCAGCTGCTGTGCACTACCCGGTGTATGGTGATAAGGATACATTGTGGTTGAACTTTTGCCTTATTAAAGGACACCTAATTTGATGTGAAAGAAACTGTATGAAAGAGACAGGAGTGAGTGGTTATATCTGAGAAAAGTACTTGTATGTGGCACCTTGAGCGCAGGCTATAACCTACATCCAGAGAATGAGTGACAGTTGAAAGTTACTCTTTGTAATCTGTTTATTTTTCATCAGGCTGAAACTGTGTTACATGCTGTAAGGTGATATTGCATTTTTCCACTAGAATCTCTTTTATGGCCTGCAATCCTTAGATTACTGAACTCAGCAAACGCATTTTCCTGCAACAAATTTACTGTATGGTATAGCTGGGTTTATATTATCTATACTGTGTTTGGATTCACTGTGTTATTCTATCTTCACTTGTGTTACACCCATCTGTTTTTCTTTCTTTTTTTTTTCTTTTTTTTTTTAACTGCTTTATGGGTACATGGAGAAATTTTTAACTAATCACACAATGTGAAGCCGCAATAAAAACAGTGAGCGAAGAAACAGGGCAGGCACTGAACAGGCCTCTCAAAGTTCCATTGTAGACCCCTTTCAGGAAACCAGTCAGATAGATGCTCACCCTATTGTAAAACAGATTTCAGAGTCTATCTAACAAGAAACGACCCGAGATATCATGTACAAGTTACGTTTTGAGGTTAGTTGTCCTTGCTGGGACGTTTTTATTGGGGGGGAAATGTCAATGCCACACAATTCAGCTGAAAGATACGGGTGAGACCTATGAGTCAAATAGCTATGTTAGATCATTAACTGATTTTCAGGGAACAGACCATAAGGGGCCATATCCCTCTCTAGGGAAATCTACAAGTTGTTTTTTTTTTATTGTTTGTTTATAGGCTGTTTGAAGTTTAGAATTTTGTTAACTCTGTCTATGTTGTTCTACCCACATGTTCACCTGATAATAACATGGGCCGAAAGCCTAGATTCTCTTGTTTACTATGTAGAACAAAAGTTGATTGTTACTATGCAAGCTCGAGACTTTAAGAGATCAGGTTCTCTATACGAGAGGCTCGGGAAACTGTTCTTAAAATGTCTGAAGGGTCTGAGTTTTTTTAATATGCATAAAATACCTTTCCTGCAAAGCCAAATAGGTATATTGAATGTTGGGATAATAAACCCTTTTTTCTTTACCATAGAGCAGCTCTTGGAAAAAGCGAAGCTGGCTACTCACGGGGGCCTGGCGGTGGCTCGTCGCATAGGGAGGCTGAACCGGAAGCCTGTACGGTGCGGTGAGAGGGGTTTTTTTTTGTTTTTTTTTCTTTCTTCTTTCTTTCTCTCTCCCCTTTTCCCTCTCCTGTCCCTCCTCTCTCTCCTCCCTCTTCCAATTCTTTGATTGCCTTCTTGTATGTATTGACAACCTACACTCATACTCACACCATGCTTATGGGTTCTAGTTGGTTAATTGACATTTAATCTCTACTCATGGAACGTTGGAGGTATTCACTCCCCAATAAAGAGGAAAACAATTCTTACTCACCTTAGAAAAAAGAAAGCAGAGATCGCGTTCCTTCAGGAAACGCATCTCCTAGATTTAGAACATGAGAAACTGAAGTCGGATTGGGTGGGGAGGGTTGAATATGCCTCCTATAGCTCGGCCAGTAGGGGAGTGGCAATACTCTTGGGGAAGAGGCTGGAATACGAAATTAGGGAGGTACTTAAAGACCCAGAGGGTAGATACATATTGGTACAAATTTGCCTTTCAGGGAAAGTTTACACTTTATGCAATATCTACGCCCCTAACCAAAGGGATAGAGCATTCTGGAACACTATGGTTGCAGTCATTACCCCCTATCTGGGTACACACATAATCCTGGGAGGGGACTTCAATCTCACACCCAACTCTCATTGCGATAGGCTAAGAGTGCCACAGGGGGGGAAAATTGGTAAATCAGCCAGAACTTCGGAGAAATACGAAAAGGACATCTTTGCGCTCTTGGGCAGCTCCCTGGATGTGGTAGACATTTGGAGACAGCTGAACCCTGACGGGAAAGATTACACGTGTGCGTCACGCGCGTCTCCCACTTTGTCTCGTATAGACCTCTTTTTGGTCTCAAACTCCTTACTCACACACATTATTGACACCAAAATTGGGGATGTGGTGGTCTCGGACCACGCGCCCATTGCACTCTTCCTTAATAAGAATCCACCAATCTCTAACAGACGTACACTAAGATTTCCAAAACATCTCCTTCATTCACAGGAATTCCAAAATTACCTGGTTCATTCCTGGGATGACTATCAGGCAACTAATGCACAACACACGGACTCCCCAGAGCTGTTTTGGACAGCGGCTAAGGCTGTCCTGTCGGGTAACATTATCGCATTCCTGGCTCGCAGGAAAAAACAATGTACAGAGAGACTCGAGAGACTCAGGGAAAGCCTAACTGAAACCTATCGTGTTTACTGTTTGGCACCCTCCAGCCCTAACTATGGCAAATATAAAACCGCAAAGAGGGAATATGATGCGCTACTTGCCAGTCAGGCCTCACAGGCACTGTTACGATCTAGAGGTAAATACTATAGGTTTGGGGACAAGTCCGGGAAGCTTATGGCATCCTTGGTAAATATCAACACTACCTCTAAGCATGTGGCGGCACTGAAAGCTCAGGGTAAAATTGTAAAGGATGCAGAGTCAATCGCAGAGGCATTTGCGGAATATTATTCCGCTTTATACTCCAGCGAACAAGCTACTGGAGTGGCGAGGAGAGATGAATTCTGGAAAGGTGTCAACATTCCACAGATCTCATCACTACTGGACCAAAAAACATGACGACTCCGTAAAGAATGGGGAGGAGGCCTTCCTGATGTCTCTTGACGCAGAGAAGGCCTTTGACGGGGCAGAATGGGACCATCTCTTCCACACCATGACCAAGGCAGCTTTCTCTGGCCAGTTTCTTGAGTTTATCAAAAATCTGTATCACGCTCCATATGCCAACATTCTTGTTAATAATACATTCTCCACCAACATTCATCTACATAGAGGAACGCGACAGGGTTGTCCTCTGTCGCCTCTTCTTTTTAACATAGCCTTGGAGCCACTGGCAATCAGATTGCGGCATGCCTTTCCCGGCATTGACGCGGTGGGTCATCCGCAACACCTGGCGTTGTACATGGACGATATGCTCTTGTTCGTCCAAGACCCCCAAACTAACATACCACCTATACTCGAGATCCTCACTGAGTTTGGCCTGTTCTCAGGCTATAAAGTGAATATGCAGAAGTCGGAGATCTTATGGTTACACAGAAAGACCTGTAGGGATGGAGAGTTCCCGTTCACCGTAGCCAAGCATGACATCACATACCTTGGCATTAGGATCTCTGCCAATCCTAACAAACTCTATGCTAACAACTTGACACCTATTTGCTCAAAACTACAGGCTCAGATGAATAGCTGGAGATCTCTGCCCCTCTCGTTATCAGGCAGGGTGAGCCTGCTCAAAATGGTAGTGCTGCCTCGTCTTCTCTATCCTCTTTTAATGTTACCCATGCTTCTAAACAAAACTGACGTCAAAAGGTTGAATGCGGCAGCGACCCGTTTCATATGGAAAGGGGGGAAGCCACGCATCTCCAGAGAAAAGCTAAGTATGCATTTCCTTAATGGGGGTCTGGCTTTGCCAGACTTCAAGTTGTATAACTGGGCAGCCTTGATACGCTTGGTGCTTGACTGGCAGGTGGGCACTCATCACTTCTGTCAACCCGCTTTGGAACGGGCAGTTCTGGGGAATGTCTCCCTGGCATACCTGCCACACATTACAAATATGAAATCGGTGAAGGCCCTGGGCCTCAATATGCTTTTTACAGACCCCTTAAAAGCCTGGCACCAGGCTCACAAATTTCTGAAGAGATCATGCCATGCCTCAAATTACTTACCCTTTGTTAAAAACCCTGACTTCCCGGCTGGGTCAGAAACACAACCTTTCCTGATATGGGAACAAAGAGGGCTGAGATCCCTTAAACAATTTCTGGACCCTCTGTCAAAAGAGGTCAAAACCTTTGGGACCTTACAACGGGAATTTGGCCTGCCAAGGACACACTTCTTTGCCTTCCTACAGGCGCGGCATTATACCACTGCCTTAATAAGAGACACATCTGAATTCTGGGAGGGTTCTCCCTTCCAGGTGACTCAGGCGCTGTACCAGATGGGGAGATTCTCTCTATCCGAAATTTACCAATCACTCATACATAAACATTTGGAGGGTGTGCGAGAAAAGCTTCGGACGGGTTGGTCCAGAGAGGGAGTTAGTGAAGTTTCGTGGGAGGATAATCGAACAGGGCTGGAGAGAACTAAGTTAGCCACTTTGTTGGCCGGGTTCAGGGAAACACAGGTTCGCTTTCTTCACAGAGCGTACCTCCCTCCGAGACATCTGGCTAAATGGGTGCCAATGCACCCTAACGTGTGTGCAAAGTGCTCAATGGAAGCCCCTACCCTTTTACACTATATTTGGGAATGCCCAACAGTCAGGCAATATTGGGGTAAAATACAATACTGGATTAATCAAGCTTTACAGATAAGACTCACAATCCTACCGGAAACTGTCATTTTCTTACACTGGGAATCACAACACAAACAACAAGATGCAGTGCTGAGTCTGATAATATTGTTAGCTAGAAAATGTATTCTAAATAAGTGGACGGGGAGGAGAGGCCCCTCTTTTCAAGGCTTTAAGAACCTACTCAGAACACAGATATTCATTGAGCAGGTGGATGTCAGGATGGATGTTCAAAATAGACTGGGCCATTTCTTGCGTAAATGGCGCAGGCTTATACTCACCTTTGAACTAGAGATACAAAGACAAATACTGTTCCCATTTAAAGACTCAGCTGCCTTCTTGGAGGGAGGGCTGAGGGGCGAGTGGGAGCACTAACTTACTGAACCGATGAACCTAGGATAGAACTCTTCTCTCTTCCCCCCTCTCTACTTCCCCCCTCCTGTACTCCCCCTTGTACTCTTCTTCTCCCCTTTTTTTTTTTTTTCTTCCACCGCCGTCGGGCCTTCTGGGGGCTAGCTTCACGTTAGTATCTACAGTTATTTATTGAGATTTGTTGAGTTTTATTGTTTAGGTTAATATAGATAGGTAGTAAGTAGGACTACTAAGAAAATGGAAAATGGATAGGTGGGGGTTATTAGGGGCATATGCTGATATATGACACTACATCCAAAAAACTCATATTGCAAAATCATTGTATTGAATGTACAAGATGTCGACATTAACTGTATCACATAACTGTATTGTTCTTGGTTGTTTGCGTATTTATGCTTTACTATAACGTGATTGTATTTGTATCGCCCTACTCCACACTAATAAAAATGATATGTTAAAAAAAAAAAAAAAAAATATATAATAAAAACATTCGATTGAGGTTATTTGATTTAAGGAGCTGATTGTATTTTTATTGCCTCTGTGTGTATCTTTGTATTTTCTCCCCCATTGGGAAGCATTAGCTGTACAAGTTGCATTTACGTGGAAAACAGGACCTCCAGCCCAAATACTACTCATCCGGATTCAGTATCCCTTCCTCTACGATGAATTTCCTGTAGATGTGGTTACACATGCTGATATTGTTCTCTTTTGATGGGCTCCCACTTACCTCATAGGATTGAGGGCATTTCTTGTAAGTAAGACTAATCACAAGGGGAGGATTTCAAGAAGTGTGTGCTTTTTCTCTATCATCTAGAACTCTGCTGTTTTTTATATCAGGACTGTTTCATTCTTTCAAATGTGCACTTCAGCCCTCCTTCTCTAACTCTATGAACTGTATTGGTTGTCTGCTGTGTGTTTTTTTTGTGACCATCTAATTGATCAATTTATTTTTGTGTTATTATTTATTACTTTTTTATTTTTTTTTTATTTATTTATTTAATTATTTATCCATTTATTATAATCCACCAGGGTGATTTGTAGGTTTAATTGTTCACAACCATTCCAACTCATATCGCTCCTAGGTGTGTTTTTCTCCCCTACATCAGGTTTTGCGCTAGACCATCCCTTTTTCTTTCTTAACAATTTTTGTACACTATTCCCTGGGGGTGGTGCTCTCCGCAGTGTGTGTCTGATAGCTGCATCACCCTAGCGTAGGTACACCCTATTGGGTTTTAGCGTTCTTTTTTCCATACTATCGGCTAGATTTCGAGTTGTGTGCTAGGCTTAAAAAGCAGCGTTGGCCGGTCCCAACACTGCTTTTTAACGCCCGCTGGTATTACGAGTCTTGAAGGTACAGGTGTACCGCTCACTTTTTTGGCCAGACTTGGAAATACCGCAAATCCACTTAGGTAAATTGCGTATCCTATTTTTTCAATGGGACTTGCATAGCGCCGGTATTACGAGTCTGACAAACAGTGAGCGGTACACCCTCTCCTGTCAAGACTGGTAACTCATTCTAAAGTCAGTAGTTAAGAGTTTTACACTACAACGCCATAGCATAAAACTCTTAACTAAAGTGCTAAAAAGTACACTAACACCCATAAACTACCTATTAACCCCTAAAACGAGCCCCCCCCCACATCCCAAACACTAAAATAAACTTTTTAACCCCTAATCTGCCGAACCAGACATCGCCACCACTATAATAAATATATTAACCCCTAAACCGCCACACTCCCGCATCGCAAACATTAGTTAAATATTATTAACCCCTAATATGCCGTCCCTAACATCTCCGATACCTACCAACATTTATTAACCCCTAATCTGCCGCCCCCAACGTCGCCGCCACTTAATCACTATAATTAACTAGATTATTCCTATTTAAAGGGACAGTCAAGTATAAATTAAACTTTCATTATTCAGATAGGACTTTTAATTTTAATTGACTTTCCAATTTACTTTTATCATCAAATTTGCTTTTTTCTCTTGGTATTCTTAGTTTAAACTAAACATAGGTAGGCTCATATGCTAATTTCTAAGCCTTTGAGGGCTGCCTCTTATCACATGCTTTTTAAATCTCTTTTCAACACAAAGAGACAGAAAGTACACGTGGGCCATATAGATAACACTGTGTTCAGGCACAGAAAGTTATTTAAGATCTAGCACAATACAATGCTAAATTTAAGACAATAGATAATAAACAGTCACAGTCATGTGATCAGGGAACTGGAAGAAGGTTCCTAGATACAAGGTAATCACAAAGGTGAAAAGTACATTAATATAACTGTGTTGGTTATGCAAAACTGGGGAATGAGTAATAAAGGGATTATCTATCTTTTAAAACAATAACAATTCTATGGTTGACTGTCCCTTTAAAACTAAATACTTACCTATAAAATAAACCCTAAGCTAGCTACAATATAACTAATACTTACATTGTATCTAGCTTAGGGTTTATTTTTACTTTACAGGCAAGTTTATATTTATTTTAACTAGGTACAATAGTTATTAAATAGTTATTAACTATTTAATAACTACCAAGTTAAAATAAATACAAAAGTACCTGTAAAATTAAACCTAACCTAAGTTACAATTACGCCTAACACTACACTACAATTAAATTATTTCCCTAAATTAAATACAATTAAATGAAATTATCTAAAGTACGAAAAAAACAAACACTAAATTACAGAAA
Source organism: Bombina bombina (assembly GCF_027579735.1). Lineage (NCBI taxonomy): Eukaryota > Metazoa > Chordata > Amphibia > Anura > Bombinatoridae > Bombina > Bombina bombina. The sequence goes on from NC_069499.1 coordinate 1,346,375,010, forward strand.
ATAATAAACAAATTACAAGATTTTTAAACTAATTATACCTAATATAATCCCGCTAACAAAATAAAAAAGCCCCCCCCCCCCCAAAATAAAAAAAGCCCTACCCTACACTAAATTACAAATAGCCCTTAAAAAGGGCCATTTACGGGGCATTGCCCCAAAGTAATCAGCTCTTTTACCTGTAAAAAAAATTACAACCCCCCCAACATTAAAACCCACCACCCACACAACCAACCCTACTCTAAAACCCACCCAATACCCCCTTAAGAAAAACTAACACTAACCCCTTGAAGATCACCTTACCGGGAGAAGTCTTCATCCAACCGGGCTGAAGTCCTCAATGAAGCCGGTAGAAGTCTTCATTCAAGCCGGGCAAAGTGGTCCTCCAGACGGGCAGAAGTCTTCATCCAGATGGCATCTTCTATCTTCATCCATCCGGCGCGGAACGGGTCCATCTTCAAGACATCCGACGCGGAGCATCCTCTTCATTCGACGGCTAACACAGAATGAAGGTGTTATATCCGTAGGTGTCTGCTGTAGGTGTTTCAGGTGGATTTTGAGGCATAATCAGCCCATTTGAATGGGTATATTAAATACTAAAATATAACTAAAGTAGCAATTTTTCACACATTTAATACTGTATAACAAGTCACGGGAAACACAATAAGATGAAACAAATTTTACAGTACAGTGTCCCTTTAAGAAGCTCCTGTATATCTTTAATTTAAGAGACATTCCTTTATTTGAACAGTCTTTAGTGGAGAGTGCAGTGCATAAAGCATCGGACTAGCAAACATAGTGAAAGCCGATATGTTATACATTTTAGCAATCCTAAAGGGACATAAAACAGGGGCCGGTGTATTAAAGTGCGAGCGGACATGATACAATGTAGAGTATCATGTCCGCTGCACATCGATAAATGCCATCAGTATATGCTGTCGGCATTTACCATTGCACAAGCACTTTTTGTGAACCATTTGTGCAATGCCGCCCCCTGCAGATTCGTGGCCAATCGGCCGCTAGCAGGGGGTGTCAATCAGCCCTATCGTATAGGATCGGGCGGATTGAAGACCACAGCCTCAGAAGCAGCGGAAAAGTTACGGAGCAGCGGTCTGTAGACCGCTGCTTTATAACTGCTGTTTCCGGCGTTTCGTCCCTTGTTAAATCTACCCCTTAGAGTCAGATTACAACACTCCCGCTCAAGTGTTAACTGCGCTACAAGTAAGCTTTTTGTGCGCGTCAGGTTGTGCTCATATCATGAGTTGAAAGTAAATTATTTTCGCTGCTGCACTAGCCCAATACGCGTAAAAAGCTGAACGGATATAACACGCGCGATAACCTATTCCCCCATATAAGTCAATGGAGCAAAAAACGTGTAAAAAAACGAACACCCTACTTGCGCGCAAACACAATTCCATATTCTCATGTGCGCTAACCCAACATGAAAATATTAATAGTTCACATTCCAATGCTCTTCACATAGAGAAATGTGCTCTATTTATTCATAAATACATACATATATATATATTATTGTTTTTTGAGAAATATATATTTATACCTATATAAATAGATGATTATATATAGGTATAGATATATACAGATAAATATCTATAAATGAATATCTATTTACAAATACATAGTACATATAAAGGACTCCAATGCACTTACTGTATATATGTCTATATATGTATACATATGTATTTAGGTGTTTATATGTGTATATATGTATGTAAATGCATATACTGTATACATATACATATACATAAATACATATGCACAGACATATATATGTATGTATCTCAGTGTTAAAGCCCTTTGACTTTTTTTGGGGGTTTTTTTTTGGTTTTTTTTAATTTTTCAAAAGAGCTTTATTTAAGTTATAGATAACAATACACGACATGAGTTGAATGTACAAATTATACACCAGAAAAGAAGCAAAGTAAAACATCACCATTATAGTACATTATACAGGCTCTGAGAAAACATAGCATATACTAAATCATTATTAGTGAGGTGCAGAAAAACAAGAAAAATAACCATATGCTTTGAGTCAGTGTATTTCCTTTTTGTTCCCATTCTTGACTGTATAGACCACTCATGGATCTAGTTACTAGGGCTGATAGGTGTAGTACTGGGAACACAGAACAAAAAAACAGAAAAATAAAAAACAAGAAGAGCAAAAGGAGCTGGGGGGGAGGGGGGGGGGGGGGGGAGAGAGTAAAAAGGGAAAAAAGAAAAAAGGAGCAGTGACCATGTGAGTGATATACACTAGCTTAGTTTATGTCTGAGAGAGCCTCACAGCAGCTTATTCGGAACTCACACATAATCTATACTTAAAACTTTTAGGGATATGGTTTAGGTTATACTAGGGAATTGATAAAAATTAAAATTGGTGCTGGGCGTTAAAAATATATGTGCAACAACATATTGTATTTTGGTGCATGAATCTTTGTGGGAGTTAAAGATAAAGCAAATAGATGTATTTTGAGCTATAACCCCGACATGGGGGCAAAAAGATTTGTGCTTATGGCTGCTGCCCTGTTAGGATTTTAAGCTGTCCCGCCCACGGCAGGCCTCACGGAGGGGAGGGAGATCACACCCTGAGTAATCTGTCGGATCTAACTTATATGGTTTAAAGCAGCAGCCTCTATAAATAGCTCTAATGGTAATAATCCTCCGGTTGGAAATAAACAGTAAAAATAAAAAAAATAAAAACAAAAGTTGAGCTGCAAGGGAAAATTTGTATATATAAACCCTACAACACAACATAGCTTATGTAAATTCTTTGGAAAAGGCATAACAAACACGCTAAGATATTACCTAACACAGTGCCGGACTCTATCATACATTTGAACTGATGTAGTCTGCTCTAATATACTTTCCTGCTTGCCAACAAAAATAACTTCCTATACCCCTAGGGTCTTGAAAATAAAACTTAAGACTAGAGAACTTTGCAAAATAAATTATTTACATATACAACGGGAACAGGCAATAGTCTTCTGTGGGACCAGGCTGGACAAGGGTGTATCGTCCAAGAGGGGCATCTGCAGCCTACCCCTCTCCTATTATTGGGAACTGGTCATCACTTTGAGAGAGTCTTATGTCCCCATCTGTGGTAAATGCAAATCTCCGCCATCTGAATCCGACCGAATTGTTAGACCCCAGGTCTAAGAGCATGGCGGGGAGTCTCTTTGTCTGCTTTAGCGCCTGCTGCGAAGTCTCTGAGAGGATAACCATCTCGACTCCGTATGTATGCACGGAGCCCTTGTGTACAACATCTTGTTGCTTAGAGGTGTCGGCAATGTTACCCGGCTTTGTCTTCGTAGTCTCGTCCGGCTGGGAGCTTCCATCTGGTCTGTTGTGCCATCTAGTAGGTGCCGGTGAATGTGGAGTGGTTGATGTCGGGTAGTGATCCCTAATGCGAGTCGGAGCTAGTCCTGTTTTCATAGTAAACTTGCGGTCCGATTTAGATCTAGAGTCCTTTGGTGGATGCGGATCTCTGTGTTAGGGTATAATGCTGTGGCACCCTGCGTAGTTTTTTCGAGGGGCACTGCTAGGTGCTATAGGCGCCATAGAGCCATCGCCATTTTGATTGCGGGTTGCAAAGGTTCTTTCTCGCTGACTACTCGATGCATTAGCGGAGCAGAGTTTGTTCAGTAAGTAGTCATATGGCGCCCCGTCAAGCAACCTCTCAAAGATTTTCTCCAGCTTTTCCATGGATGGTAGTAGGTGATGATGTATTTCTGATTCTCCCATAGTGATCTTTGTTAAAGATGATGTAGAAATAGAGTTCTGCACACTGCCTCCTATTATTTAGTTTCTGAGGTGTTGCCAGATATATAAATCCCAATTGATTATAGATGATGAAGAGACTCAGTAAGCCGGTATTCTCCGGCAGCAATTTTTTAAAATAATTTTTATTGGATGCTGTTATTATGAGTGTAGCTGTACTTTTTTATTTTGCGAAACAGTTAACCAGAGCTCTGATGGTGTGGTAATCATTCTAGCGTAAATTGTGACTGCATTTACTTTGTAATATAAACGGAAAACCTAAAGCGCGCCAACAGCCCTGAGAAACCCTTTATCGCTTGCGTGTTACTATTAACGCGCAACTCATAATCTGGCCGTTTATAAGCACAGTATTTAGGTTATGCGCCACCTCTCTCTAGTCATAACTGCCGCCATGTTTAAATCTAGTTTTCACTACATTGCAGTGCTAATGTGTTTTCAGGTATATGAAGAAAAGTTGCTGCACATATGCATTGTAACTAAGGTTCCATAAAGGCAGAACCCATGATTAGAAGGAGGAGCATGAAATGTATTTAGTGTTTTTTTAATCTGAGTAGGTAAAATAAAAGCTGTAATATTTAAATCTAGGCAAAAGGCTTTAGTGCAGGGTGTATGGAGTCAGTCACCAATGATGGGATTGGCTGATACAGATATTTCCTCAAAATAAAATTACATTTTAATCACTAATGTTATTGTGCAATATTGAAATATTGTGCCCACACTAACTTGTGCACATAATACAAGTTGAAAGTAAACGCGACCGCACAAGCGCAAACTAAATTTGCGCTAGTCAGGTTATCGCAATTGAAGTCCTCGCGTAAAGGGTTACGGCTAAATAAAAAGTTGCACCATACACAACATAAAACATTAAAATAAAATACACTCATATATACTCTATCTAATTAAAAATATTCATATAAACATTAAAAAAAGTTATAAGGGTTAAAAGGTATAAAATATATGACAAGGTATTTGAATGGAAAGAGCTATAATCTAATGTACTGTATCTACATGTCTAAATGTGTCTATGTATATATATATATATATATATATATATATATATATATATATACTGTATATATATATATATATATATATATGTGTGTGTGTGTGTGTGCGTGTATACATGTGTTTTTATGTTTATATGTGTTTATATGTATATACATACATATATTCACATATAAACAGATATGTACACATGTATACACATATATACATATGTATATACACTTTGGAGCCTTTTTAACTAAATTGCTGAAAACATGAAACTTTTTTTAATATTTAATAATGTGTTTACTGTGTATGTACTGCAAATATTTTACATTCCAATGTTCTTCACATAGGGGAAAATGTTCTATGTATTTCTAAATAGATATTCCTATGTATATCTGTATATAGCTATACCTATATATATTCCTTTATACTGTAAATACCGGTATAGATATATCTTTTAAAAAAAAATAATTATATACATATATATATATATCAATTTAAAAATAAATAGAACATTTTCTTCTATGTGAAGAACATTGGAATGCAAAATATTCATAACTAGCTTTGGGTTAGCACAGTTGATCTAACACGGTGTCGGGTTATCGCGCAAGAGATAAAAAAAGAGATAAAATATCCACAACTATCTTCAGGTTAGCGTAGTTGGTCTAACACAGTGTTGGGTTATCTCGCAAGAGATAAGTGTTCAGTTTGCGCTCTCCATTGAAGTCTAGGGGGAGAAGAAGTTAACGCAGTAGGGATATAAAAAGTCCACAAGTGATTACGTGTCGGCTTTGTCTTGCACTCAAAAATTTTACTTTCAACTTGTAATACTCACAATAGCTAGCATGCATTAAAGTGATAGTAAACTCTCCCTTTTTTAAAATCGGAATGTTAGTGATATTTTAGATGGAGTTTCTTTCATCAGTTGTAATGAAGATGTGCTATAACTTACTTTTTAATATAGATATAAAATTTAAATTCCCCATGCTCCGCAGCCCACTTCAAAAGTCAATTTTTCTGTGAGCTAACGGTTTGAATTGTTGTCCAATCAGTGCTCTCTCCATATGGCACTTTTGTTGTAGATAGAGCGCTGATTGGAGAACAATTAAAACCGTTAGCTCACAATTTATTTTTTTTACTTTTAAAGTGAGCGGCGGAGCTTGGGGTATTTGAATTTTATATTTATATTAAAAAGTAAGTTATAGCTCATCTTCAGGATCTGATTTTAAAAAGGGGAGAGCTTGCCATCACTTTAACACTTTACTGCTGGCGGTGTTTCCATGCTAGCAAAACCGCTAAATACAATGCCACTTGTAATCTAGTCCTTTGTAGGTTAAAAAATAATTAGGAAATTAAGTACTATTTATAAATGTAATTTATTTTTGTATACTTCTTGCATTTACATCACTGTATACAAATACATTTGCTTAATTAGCTAAGGCAGGGTTGGGTCCAGAACAAATGAAATTGGGGGGCATTTTTTTTCATGAGGGGGCGCGCATTTACAAAGCATATATGAGAGTCAAAATAAGAGCAGACCTACATATTCTGCAGGAAGTGTAGCTTCTGGCTGGCTTATCCCCCACTATTAACATTTGGAGAATATGTGCTAAATCACTAGGTAAAAGAATGATGTCTAAATCCTATGCAGTGCACTAAAACAGAGCCATTAAACTTGAGACCCCCAGTGCAATAGCTCCTTAAAAACAATTCACCCTTTAATCACCATGATCCAAAACCCTTAAACTCATTCTCAAATCTCAGTCATGTCCCCTAAACAGCCATGCACCCAAACCCCCCAATGCAATTATTAACCTCTTTGTTTGCAATAGCAGTGAGTATATTAGGTTTTCAGGTACTGGTAATTTTGTAGATTAGATTTAGCTATACCTGTTATGCAATAACTAACGGATATCAGTCTACTTAAAGGGACAGTAAACCTTAAAAATAATGTTATATAATTCTGCACATAGTGCAGAATTATATAACATTATATTAGCCAAACATTTATAAAACATAATTTCCCCTATTAATTTAAAAAAAACCCCGCTGTTTCACTCAGCGCATCGGGCCAGCTGTATAGTCACAGCCCGGCCCAACCGCGCCATAAGACTAAGTGCAGCTCGCTCCTGTGTTTTTAAATTAATAGGGGAAATTATGTTTTATAAATGTTTGGCTAATATAATGTGCAGAATTATATAACATTATTTTTAAAGTTTACTGACACTGTCTAAAAAGGGCTACCGGCTTCTATTGACACCTCAAAAATGCAATACAATCATATTCTTATCATGGTCTATTGTTTAAGAAAATGAGTAACTCACGATAGTTAGGTAAAATTAATAAGGTTAAAGACAAGTCCAGAAAGTCTCTAATTAACTTCCAATTCCAAATAAGAGGTTAAGACACGGAGCTCCTTGCAGATGCGTGATGCGACCTCACAGTTCGCCAGCTAACTCCGCCCCCAGCATGCAGCATTACGTAACAATTCATTATTTTATTTATTATTTTTAAAGCGTATGATCATACCAATCATTTTTGAGGGAGCACAGCATTCTATTTGGGTGGGCATTGCCCCCCAATGCCCCCCCCTTGGAGCCAACCCTGAGCTAAGGAGAAGTGTGGCCCATTTCTTTGATAAATTCCACAGTGGTGCTGAGAGATACACACAAAACATTTTGAATCTGGATCTCTCTTCATCCTACACTCTAATTCTGTTTTATCTCACATTGCAAATAATACCTCAAACTGTGAAACACAATGTTGTGTATATATAGCTTTAAACTTATATAAAAAGTATTAACTGCTAGCATAGACCATGAACACTATACTACTGTTTGGGTGATATTTTATACAAGGCCCAGATGCTTTTTTGTAATTTTCAGATTCTAGGACCAGGTGGCCTCTTTGTCCTTCTTTCCTATACTGACTGTGAACATCACTTACACAGGATTTGTAGGATTAATATAGTAGGACAACTGACCTGGCACATGAAGGCCATAGACCTTATCTTTAAAATATGCATCTTTGGTAAAAAAAACAAAAAAAACCCTGTTATATAGAAGTGCACGTTTTTCACAAATTATTTAAAATAATGAATTCTGTCACTTTTGTTTAAAGGGACATTAAACACTAAATACATGCTAGATAGAATTATGCATTCAAAGAAAAGATTAGTCCATGACTAACATTTAGATGTATTTTTTAAAGTTTCAATAGTTGTTTAAAAAGTGACAAAATAAGTGTAAAGTTTTAGTGTCTATAAAACACTGGGAGCTGCCATGTTGTAACTTGTGTTACCTTCTCTGCTGTGGCCAATTAGAGACAGTTATACATAGGTCATTAGAGTGTGCAGCCAATGGTTGTGCTTGATTTAACAGTGTTCTGCACTTCCATTTCTAACAGGAACTGAAAAGCTCACCATTTCAGAATGGAATTACAGGCAAAGAGGACAAAATAAATAATGAAAGTATATTGCAGAGCTGTTTTATTATATACAATTTATCATTTTATATTACCATCTCAAAGTGTTTAATGTCCCTTTAATGGAACATTTGAGAAGATTGAGAATTTGATTCTATACGCATATGCTGAAATCTATTCTGCAGCACTCATGTACGATTTTTGAGTACGTATTTACTTTCAAATGTAAAATTCAAATGTTGATTGGCAAACACTTCAGAAAGATTTCATACTCAAATGTTATGTTTGATATTTAAATGTAACATTTACTCTGAACATCTGAACAGCAGAATGAAAGCGATGGGGAACATAAGCATACAGACACTCTTCCATCCCTAAACCAGATTTGTAATTTGCTTCTACTTATTCTGCCAAGACCTCGCTGCTGGTACTAAACTATCCCTTGGTTTCTTAGGAAATGTGTTTTATAAGGAACTATGTCCTGTGCTGTTTCTCTATAGGCACACTGGCATTATTTGATTACTAGGCAACCAATGGTACTTGTGCAAATATTCTCTGCTACACGTTCCTCTTGTGCATGCAGACTAGTCACACACATATCCTTTAGTGTTCTTGCTCCTTTTATTAGGAGATACATTTACAATAGACACTTTTTCTCTGCAAATTTGCCAAACACTCTGTGTACTTCCATCTTGCTCTCATCTTCTTCCTTAGTTCAATTTTCTCTCTCACTTATTTTCCTCTTATACTTTTAATTTGTCTTCCCTTTTCCCTGCCTATTCATCCTTTCCACTTTCTGCCATGCATGTTCCCCTCTAGTTTACTCCCCTTTACCTCTGTGTATCCTCTTACCATGAGCCGTATCCTTTGCATCTCCTAAATCATGCCTGCTTTTCTCTAAGCCTTGCATTCTCATCACAATCCCTATCCAGGCATCTGAAGTTACATCAAGATGAGCTCTCTGTCAGGCTGCTTTATTGAAGGGAGACAATAAGAGCTTCCCCAACGTGCATTGCAGCAATAACTACTTTTCTGCTGTGCCTTATAGCTGCAGCTGTTTATGCTGTTAAAGCAAATGGCAGGAACACTCTACTGATGAAATTCATGTTTCTTTCAATGTTCCTTGTTGTACCTGCAGCTAAGGTTGGTAGCTTTCTTTAACAAAAAATACTGCAAGGTCAGCAAGTACGGGGTATAAACAGCTGGTGGGGTTGTGCAATAGTCGCACCACCAAATTCTACCTTAGGTCCACCTCAGCCTAACTCAGTGGCATATTTAGGTTTTGTGCTGCCCTAGGCACTCAAAATTCTGCTGCCACCTACCCCCCCCCAGGTTTTTTTTGCCCATACATTTTTTTGCTCATGGAGTAACATTAATTTTTTAATCTTTTCTTTTCCATGTTATTTCCCTAGTAAATGTTTACCAGGGCTTGCAAAACATTTGCATACACACATACACAGACACACACACACATCTATCTATTGCTGCAATAGATATATAAAAACAAACAAACACATATTTCTTGAAACAATACTTCCCCAAACATAATACTGAGTGCTGAAAGCCAACAGAACAAAGGCAAAAGCTAACTAAATAAATTAAAGGTTCAGTGTTACCTCTAAATCGTAAGCTCCATGGTCAGTCTCTTATTATACCCACCTTAAATGTAAGCTCCTTGGGCAAAATCTCCCATTATATACCTGTATAATACTTCTAAAATAACTGTATGTTTCCTACAAATAAAGCCACAAAAAATGTGCTGCCCCCTTCAAACTGACACCCTAGGCAAGTGCATTGTTTGCCTAGGCCAAAATACGTCCCTGGCCTAACTGTTTATATTTTTGTATAACTAAATAGTAATTTTACCAACTTGTTGCTAGTAATAAAGACAAAGCAGGGATTGTACCCCCCTTATATACACACAAAGCCAGAGGCGGCTCTACTTGTGTGCAAAAGGACCCCAGTGTTTTACGTTGCATCCTTGTTGGGCTTAGATGTTGAGGTTTAGATCATCTTGCCAGAGAGCTTAAAAGAATTGAACCCTGTGTACCCATTTTTCTGCTCCCAGCATGAAAAGGCCACTGCACAAAACAATAATTTAACCTCTTGGTTTCCAGACACAGAGCAGTGATTTACCCCCTTGCCTTCTAATAGCATTCAAGACATTGATTAGTTTTAGTAAACAATGAATATGGTAGCAGTAGTGATCAACTTAAAAATCCCAAACTTTATTTGAAAAGCTTTTAAAGCTAACAGAAACTAGCAGGGGCTAACATTTCCCATAAACACTTACGCGTTTCAGCCATGCACCATATTCATAGCTGATCTATTGATTGATTTCACCCTTCTAGGGTGCTAGAAACACTCAAAACAGTGATTTAACCATTTGTGTCAGTAACACAAACACGCACGCAAACTTTCTGGAACCATATCTGTAAAGGCCTTTAAAAATGTACCTGCTGCTTACAGAATTTAGAAAAACTGGATGTTTAAACATACATTTTTTGTACAGATTTTATTGGCAGCTGAAACACCTGAATGTCTAGTTCAGTACTAGACACCAGTACCCTACTTGCAGCTTGGTGCCCCTGGTGGTGGTGATCTGTAATGCAACTTCCTGTTGTGGCATAGTGCAGTGTTTCTCAACTCCAGTCCTCAAGTACCCATAACATGCCAGATGTTCATGATAACTTAATTAAAGCATAGGTCAAACAATCAGCTGATTGGTAACCACGGTTATTAACCTGCTCTCATCTATCAACTGATTATGTCACATAATATCTGGCCTGTTAAGGGTACTTGAGGACTGGAGTTGAGAAACACTGACCTAATGCACCACTGGCCCAGCCCATTCCAGAAAGCGATCTAGTGGGCAATTTGTATGTTTGTAGTATTAGGAGGTAGAACCCATAGACCCAATAGAGTAATGAATAAACTAACACTAGGTAAAGGATGAGCATTTTTATTGTGACCATCTAACCTATGAAGGGCATTTTTTATTTTTGCATCTAAAAGACAGCAATGTATAATGTGTTACATCTTTGTTTTTAAAATAACAAATGTTCATGTACTGTAAATATATTTTTTGGTTTGTGAAATTAACCAGGGTATTGACCAAGGTATTGCTGATGTTGATATAACTTATTTTGCATGTTACAAACTAATATATGTGTTTAACATATGTATTTTAGCATAATCAAATAACAGTATGTAGATTTGCCTTTTTTCCTCTTTTTTTGATAAGCAGAGAGTGAATTACCAGGAAGTTTGAGTTGTAGTTTTGAAATGACCCCCTTTCATTTTGGATGGGGCTGCAGACCTCTGGTTAAAGGGAAGGTGTCCTATACACTACATTGTTTACAATTATCTCCTTTACCACACTTATACTGAACATTTCAATACTTAAGTACGGGTTATAGAAAAGCTGTGTAAACAAGAATGTTTAGAAGTAATCAAGCTCCTAGTGGGTAGGGGATAGATAATAACATGATAATTTTCCATTGTTCTCTCTAAGAATTGGTCTCACTGTGTATAGAGAGATAGGATAAGAAGTATTTTGTGCAAATATTGATAAGATAATGAGGTCTGCTCTCCCTTGAATCTCAGCCCATTTCATTGGGTTGTGGTTTCAATTACCAGAGACAGCTATTTTATATACACAAAAAATATACCTAAAGGTATAATTTCTCATAGATTTTATACTCTGCAGTTGGTATAACAAGTCATTGTAAACACATTAAGGGGAAACAATTTTACAGTACAGTGTCCCTTTAATGATCACCTGGCTCTGAAATTATTAAGTCATGATAATTCTTATATATAAGACTTGTCCTATAACTAAATTATTAAAGAATAACTGTATGATTGTGCTACTACACAACTTAGTATGTATATGTATGTGCAGTTTTGTTTAAAAATTCTACAAAATTCCATCAATATAAGTTACTAAAAAGGGAGTTTGAGGTCTTACCTAGTATTACTGGAGGAGTGGTGTTTCTCATAGGAGCCTCAGGTGTGTTGCTTGGGGGAAATAGAACATTCAGAAGCCAAAATGCAGCTGTAAGTTGAGTAAAACATAGACACAGGAACGTGGCTCTGAAAAATAATGACCCAGCACTACTGGCCATGACTTGCTTCAGGCAGCTCTCTGTATGAAGAGACACTTATGGAAGAAGCCAGAGGCTGCAGATTTAACAAAAGGAGGAGGGATAAGAGAATTTGGATGGAAGAAACCAACCAGAGTAAAACAGGGGAATACTACATGGGAAAGAGATAAAATATGATTTGGAGTTAACAGATAACAAAACTATTTGAACACATGCTGCACTTTTTGGTGCACTTTGACCTGCTCAAATCACACACACGGGTACAAAAGAAGATCCTGTACAATTATCAGTCACACTGTCCTAAAATTAATTATTAAAAAGTTTTTTAACAATTTTTCTTGGCTATCAAAAATGTAAATAACATTTAAAAAAATAGTTTAATACATACAGTAAATGTTTAGCAGTTAGTATCTTATTCAACACAACATGGTTGCACTATATTTAAGGCTAAGAAACATATTACCATCATACACACCTAGATAAGAACTTGAACCAACTTTTTTTTGTTTTTATTTTCTTATCCAATCAACATTTATAGCAAATTTGCAGGCTGTATAAATTTGGGATTTATGGTGGTTTTATAAGATATACTAATCTATTTGGGAAGCACACACAATTTTTTAATGAAGATACTTTGCATAGAGAGCTTGTTTGTCAGCACATATCACCTGTGTTTTTATGGACCAAGATTATGCTTCTATTTGAAATGCCATTTATCCCTTCAGAGCCAAAGAGTTTAGGAATTTTTGTACCACTGTAGGCCAGATATTTGCTATGTATCGATTTGGGCTTCGTTTCTCAGTATAGTTTTAAAATATTGTCCACTAAAGCCATATATATATATATATATATATATATATATATATATATATATACACACACACACACACACACACATACACTGGTGTGGGAGCTGCTCCCACCTAGAAGTGCAATGCAAGAGTGACATATTACAAGTGGAGTGCTAAATATCGATTGCGAGCAAGCGATCTTAGCGCTCCACTTTGTCATACCAGCGCACAATAATGTTTGCTGGTATTACAAGTAAATCGCAATGTGAAGGAAAGCTCGCGTTCCCATTGCTAGTAAGCATTGCGCAGCAAAGGGGGTAAGTAGCGCAGTGATGGGCAGCATTTTTAAATAAATATGTATATGATTATATACATATATATATTGTGTTAATATGTGTATATATCTGGCTAGTAATGATGTTGCTGCTGTTCAGAATGAGTTTTGTGACCTAGGCAATCATTTAGAGAATGTGGCATCAACTCCATAATTTTCTGTTTTTTTACCTGTGTATGGCCAAGAAGCAGGAAAGATGGAGCAGATAATAACATTTAATTCTTGGTTAGATAAGTGGTGCAGGGAATGAGAATTTGAATTTATTGGCCATTATAGCTCTGTTTGGCAAGATAATAGGTTATTTAAGAGAGATGGCTTGCATTTGGATGTTAAAGGAACAGAATATCTGGGAGCTTTATTAGAAATCATTTAAACTAGTAAAGGGGGGTAGCATTAATATATCCACCTGCCCCCCACAGTATGCCAAAAATATTAATCCAAGTTATAGTTCCATAAATTCTAGTAGAAAAGTTCTTTGTGCCATGAGCATAAATGCTTGCAGCTTAGGAAATAAATTACCTGGATCACTTGAGCAATTGTGTCTGTAGGTGAGAACTTAGGTTCCAGTAATCATCAATCTGTCCACCCAGACTATAACAAAAGCTTTAGACTTTAGGAAGGCTGATTTTTCATACATGGGAGAATGCCTTAACAACTATTAAAAAGAGAAAACTCTTATTACAGGGGTTCAAGAACAGTGGGAATTTTTGAAGGGTGCCATTTTAGATGCAACCGCACATTGTATTAGACATGTCTGTAAAAGTAAAAGAAAGCGGAAACCAATATGGGGCCCAATCCGATATGCAGCGTTGCCCGCAAAAGCCGGCGATGCTGAAATTTGCGCTGGTTTGGTATCCTATATACGGCGTAACCTAGAAGTTACGCCCGTATATTTCGGCCTTCGCCCATAGTTTTTTGGGCCATAGGCAGGTATACCAAACCAGCGCAGTTTGGTATCCAATATACAGCGTAAGGACTTATGTGGCGAAAATGGAGAAATCTTACTCCATTTTCACCTCGCCACAAAATGCAGCCGTAGTAAGCCTTACGCTGTCTATTGGAGCCCCGTAACTCCCTAAACTACCTGCTAAATAAACCTAACACCTAACGCATGCGCAATGTCTATCTACCTGTCAACCGCGATCCCCCGCCGCAATCCCTAATAAAGTATTTAACCCCTAAACCGCCACACACGGACCCCGCCGCCACCTACATTAAAAGTATAACCCCCTAATGTGATCCCCCTACACCGTCGCAAGCTACATTACATACCCCCTAATGTGAGTCCCTTACACCACCGCCATCTACCTTACCTACCCCCTAAAGTGAGCACCTACCCCGCCACCATCTACCTTACCTACCCCCTAAAGTGAGCTCCTACCCCGCCGCCATCTACCCTACCTACCCCCTTAAGTGAGCCCCTACCCCGCCGCCATCTATCTTACCTACCGCCTAAAGTGAGCCCCTTACACCGTCGCCATCTATTTTAAAAATATTAACCCCTAATTTAATCCCTCTACACCGCCGCCAGCTATATTAGCTATATTAACCCTAATTATATTAGGGTTAATATAGTTAATATAGTTATTATATTATATATATTAACTATATTAACCCTAATTATATTAGGGTTAATATAGTTAATATCGTTATTATATTATATATATATTAAGTATAATAACCCTATCTAACTCTAACATCCCTAACTAAATTCTTATTAAAATAAATCTAATTAATATTAATATTATTAATTAAAATATTCCTATTTAAATCTAAATACTTACCTATAAAATAAACCCTAAGATAGCTACAATGTAATTAATAATTACATTGTAGCTATTTTAGGGTTTATATTTATTTTACAGGTAACTTGGTATTTATTTTAACTAGGTACAATAGCTATTAAATAGTTAATAACTATTTAATAGCTACCTAGTTAAAATAATTACCAATTTACGTGTAAAATAAATCCTAACCTAACTTACAAATACACCTACACTATCAATAAATTAAATAAACTACAAATATCTAAACTAAAATACAATAAAATAATCTAAACTAAATTACAACAAAAAAAACACTAAATTACAAAAAATAAAAAAATTACAAGATTGTTAAGCTAATTACACCTATTCTAAGCCCCCTAATAAAATAATAAACCCCCCCAAAATAAAAACAATTCCCTACCCTATTCTAAATTTAAAAAGTTCTTTTACCTTACCAGCCCTTAAAAGGGCCTTTTGCGAGGCATGCCCCAAAGAAAACAGCTCTTTTGCCTGTAAAAGAAAAACACAATACCACCCCCCAACATTACAACTCACCACCCACATACCCCTATTCTAAACCCACCCAAACCCCCCTTAAAAAAACCTAACACTACCCCCCTGAAGATCTCCCTACCTTGTCTTCACCCAGCCGGGCCGAACTCTTCATCCGATCCGGGCGATGTCCAATCAAGCGGCAGAGAAGTCTTCTTCCATCCGGGCGATGTCTTCAATCAAGCGGCAGTGAAGTCTTCTTCCATCCGGCGATCACTTCAATCAAGCGGCAGTGAAGTCTTCTTCCATCCGGCGATGTCTTCTTCCACCCGGCGATGTCTTCAAGCAAAACGGCATTTTCAATCTTCTTTCTTCGCTCCTCCACTGTGGAGCATCCATCCGGCACGAAGACTAAACGAGGAATGAGGTACCTTTAAATGACGTCATCCAAGAGGGCGTCCGTCGAATTCCGATTGGCTGATAGGATTCTATCAGCCAATCGGAATTAAGGTAGAAAAATCTGATTGGCTGATTGAATCAGCCAATCAGATTCAACTTCAATCCGATTGGCTGAACCAATCAGCCAATCTAATCTAATTAATATTAATATTATTAATTAAAATATTCCTATTTAAATCTAAATACTTAATATAGTTAATATAGCTGGCGGCGGTGTAGGGGAATTAAATTAGGGGTTAATAATGTTAAAATAGATGGCGGCGGTGTAAGGGGCTCACTTTAGGGGGTAGGTAAGATAGATGGCGGCGGAGTAGGGGGCTCACTTTAGGGGGTAGGTAAGATAGATGCGGCGGGGTAGGGGGCTCACTTTAGGGGGTAGGTAAGATAGATGGCGGCGGGGTAGGGGGCTCACTTTAGGGGGTAGGTAAGATAGATGGCGGCGGGGTAGGGTGCTCAGTTTAGGGGGTAGGTAAGATAGATGGCGGCGGGGTAGGGGGCTCACTTTAGGGGGTAGGTAAGATAGATGGCGGCGGGGTAGGGGCTCACTTTAGGGGGTAGGTAAGATAGATGGCGGCGGGGTAGGGGCTCACTTTAGGGGGTAGGTAAGATAGATGGCGGCGGGGTAGGGGCTCACTTTAGGGGGTAGGTAAGATAGATGGCGGCGGGGTAGGGGCTCACTTTATGGGTAGGTAAGGTAGATGGCGGCAGTGTAAGGGACTCACATTAGGGGGTATGTAATGTAGCTTGCGACGGTGTAGGGGGATCACATTAGGGGGTAATAGATTTAATATAGCTGGCGGCGGGGTCCGGGAGCGGCGGTTTAGGGGTTAATACATTTTTTATTGTTAGGATAGTGAGGGGGGATAGTGGTTAGAGGGTTAGACGTGTCGGGCTATGTTAGGGAGGCGTCTTAGACAGTACGGGAGATTTAATACTTTAGTAAGGTTCTGTAGGCGCCGGCAGTTTCTAAAGTGCCGTAAGTCACTGGCGACTCCAGAAATTTGTGCTTACGCAGATTTCTGGACATCGCTGGTTTGTCAGACTTACGGCACTTTAGCCTCTGACGGATATAGGATAGCTCGAGTTGCGAGCTGAAACTGCGGGCGGCGGGGGTTCCCTCGCTTGCGCCGCCTACTACGATCTTTATCGGATCGCGCCCATGGTTTTTCAAATAAGTAGCACAAGATAGCTTATAAAAATAACAGTCAGATAATGATATGCAAATATGGAGAGTCAGTAAAACATAGGGAAAAAACATTCTTTAGATATATTAGTGAAAGAAGAAAAAATAAAGGTTGGAATAGTAAAATTGAAAACAGTTAGTAGAATAATAGAAGTAGATAAGCAAATTGCAGACTGTCTCAATGATTACTTTTGTTCTGTTTCCACAAAAGATTGTGAAGATAGAGGGGCCGAATTATCAAGCTCCGAATGGAGCTTGATGCTCCTGTTTCCACGCAAGCCTTCAGGCTCACCGGAAACAGCAGTTATGAAGCAGCGGTCTTAAGACCGCTGTTCCTTAACTCATCTGCCTGCTCTGAGGCCGCGAACATCAATCCGCCCGATCCTATACGATCTGGCTGATTTACACCCACTGCAAATCTGCAGGGGGCGGCATTGCACAAGCAGTTCACAAGAACTGCTTGTGCAATGATAAATGCCAACAGCGTATGCTGTCAGTATTTATAGATGTGCAGCGGACATGATACACTACATTGCTCGCACATTAATAAATAGGCCCCAGAATGTCTACATTAAGGGATGCTACAAAAAATTAGCTTAAAGGGACAGTACACTGTAAAAATAATTTTTATATTAATATATTTTCAACAACTTGTTATACCAGCTGCAGAGTATAAAATGTATGAGAAATTGCATATTCAGGTTTATTTGTGCACGTGAAGTAGCTGGTTTTGTGCTTTTAAACCACAGCCTATTACAATGGGTTGAGCTTCAGGTAATATCATGGGGGGATATTTATCAAAGCATCAACTGAAAATACGCTTGAATCCCACGTTGTATTTGTCGCAAGATTGATCCGCCGTAGTTATCAAAGCGGCCGTAGTTATCAAAGCTTCAAGATCGTCAAATGTTGAAATTTGTGATGTAATATACTCTCCCGCGATCTTAATCCGACGCAGATCGATGCTTGCATCATTACAGATGTTTTGAATTCACATTTAACTCGATTTAACCCTTTTCCCAATTTATCAAACATTTAACAGGTACTTTTGCGTCCATTCCGACGTAACGTACCTAGTTTTCAATCCGCCACCCTTGAGGCCGCGGATGCCATAGAAATCAATGGGAGTCTGAAAACACAGAAAGCTTATGTTTGATGCTGCAAGAGAATGAAGTATATTACATAATAAAAGTAAATTAGAAACTTTATTAAAATTGTATACCCTTTCTAAATCAAACAATATTATTGCTCCATTTTTGGTGCACTAGTGTCATGCCATGCCACTCTAAATTAAAACTAAATACTTACCTATAAAATAAGCCCTAAGCTAGCTACAATATAACTAATAGTTACATTGTAGCTAGCTTAGTGTTTATTTTTATTTTACAGGCAAGTTTGTATTTATTTTAACTAGGTACAATAGTTACTAAATAGTTATTAATTATTTACTAACTACCTAGCTAAAATAAATACAAATTTACCTGTAAAATAAAACCTAACCTAAGATACAATAACACCTAACACTACACTACAATTAAATAAATTCCCTAAATTAAATACAATTAACTAAATTTAAAAAATTAGCTAAATTACAAAAAAACAAACACTAAATTACAGAAAATAAAAAACAAATTACAAGATCTTTAAACTAATTACATCTAATCTATTAGCCCTATCAAAATAAAAAAAAGCCCACCCAAAAAAAAAAAAAAAAACCCCTAGCCTAAACTAAACAACCAATATGTCAGGGTGACAGGAATCAGACTGAGACGAGAAGTGCAAAAAAAATCACACCTTTATTAATAGCAAAAAATAATAAAAAGTCCACAAGTCAAATAACAAGCCAGGAGTCAAAACCAGAGCTGGTAGTCAGACGAGCCGAGTCAGGAGCCAAAGCGAACAGTCAGCCGAGCCGGAATCAGGAACAAGGGAAACAGCAGAGTCAGGAACAAACCAGGGATCAGGAACCAGGAAGGATGTCAGGCAGCCAGGTAATACACAGGAACTCTCACAAACAGGTCTGAGACAATGTAAAGGCAAAGTATACTGAACAGAGGCCCTTTAAATAATAAGTGATGACATCACAATTCTGAGACTGCATCCTGTCTCACATGGATGATGCACACCAGTCTGGCCATAAAAGGAAGTGCAGGAAATGAGCAGCATCCCCCACAATGCACCACAGTCAGGAAGAGAGGTGAGTAAAATGGCTCCCAGCAGCACATGGCAAACACAACAGGGAAAAAACCCTGACAGTACCCTCTCCTCAATGACCCCTCCCCCGCGGGAGGACAAAAGGCTTATTGGGGAAACAAGCATGGAAGGCACAGAGGAGGACGAGAGCATGAACATCAGAGGATAGAACCCAAGAACGCTCCTCCGGCCCATAGCCCCTCCAGTGAACCAAATACTGTACACAGCCCCTGGACATACGAGAGTCAATAATGCTGCTGACCTCATACTCCTCATGGTTGTCAACAAAGATAGGACGGGGAAGAGGCAACACAGAGGTAAACCGATTACAAACCAATGGTTTCAAGAGGGAGACATGAAAAACATTGGAGAAGCGCATAGCAGGAGGAAGGTCAAGAGCGTAGGCCACAGGATTAACCCGTCAGAGTATTCGAAAAGGACCAACATAACGGGGAGCCAATTTATTGGAAGGCACACAAGGTTTCAAGTTGTGGGAGGACAGCCAAACTCTCTCACCCATCTGGTAGGCCAGATATTTGCTATGTATCGATTTAGGCTTCGTTTCTCAGTATAGTTTTAAAATATTGTCCACTAAAGCCATATATATATATATATATATATATATATATATATATATATATATATATATAAAACAGTCCCAGAGCTCCGCACTCACTGTATCTATAAGCAACAGGTGCCCGGGGTGCATCTAGAGAGAACATATACTTGAAAAAGGAGACGCACTCGCCGGGTCTTAATAAATTGTGTGTTTAATACACCATATACACCAATATTTGATATGGTGTATTAAACACACACTTTATTAAGACCCGGCGAGTGTGTCTCCTTTTTCAAGTATATATATATATAGTATATATATATATATATATATATATATATACACACACACACACATACACTGGTGTGGGAGCTGCTCCCACCTAGAAGTGCAATGCAAGAGTGACACATTACAAGTGGAGTGATAAATATCGATTGCGAGCAAGCGATATTAGCGCTCCACTTTGTAATACCAGCGCACAATAATGTTTGCTGGTATTACAAGTAAATTGCAATGTGAATGTAAGCTCGCGTTCGCATTGCTAGTAAGCATTGCGCAGCAAAGGGGGTAAGTAGCGCAGTCATGGGCAGCATTTTTAAATATATATGTATATGATTATATATTTTGTTTTAATATGTGTATATATCTGGCTAGTAATAATGTTGCTGCTGTTCAGAATGAGTTTTGTGACCTAGGCAATCATTTAGAGAATGTGGCATCAACTCTATAATTTTTTTACCTGTGTATGGCCAGGAAGCAGGAAAGATGGAGCGTATAATAACATTTAATTCTTGGTTAGATAAGTGGTGCAGGGAATGAGGATTTGATTTTATTGGACATTATAGCTCTGTTTGGCAAGATAATAGGTTATTTAAGAAAGATGGCTTGCATTTGGATGTTAAAGGAACAAAATATCTGGGAGAGGAGTTCAAATGCTTTATTAGAAATCATTTAAACTAGTAAAGGGGGGTAGCATTAATATATCCACCTGCCCCCCACAGTATGCCAAAAATATTAATCGAAGTTACAGTTCCATAAATTCTAGTAGAAAAGATTTTTGTGCCATGAGCATAAATGCTCGCAGCTTAGGAAATAAATTACCTGGATCACTTGAGCAATTGTGTCTGTAGGTGAGAACTTAGGTTCCAGTAATCATCAATCTGTCCACCCAGACTATAACAAAAGCTTTAGACTTTAGGAAGGCTGATTTTTCATACATGGGAGAATACCTTAACAACTATTTAAAAGAGAAAACTCTTATTACAGGGGTTCAAGAACAGTGGGAATTTTTGAAGGGTGCCATTTTAGATGCAACCGCACATTGTATTAGACATGTCTGTAAAAGTAAAAGAAAGCGGAAACCAATATGGTTTTCCAAATAAGTAGCACATGCTGCAAAGACAAAAAAGATAGCTTATAAAAATAACAGTCAGATAATGATATGCAAATATGGAGACTCCAACAAAAAAAGACTAAGCAGTTAATTAGGAAGGTTAAAGCTCATGCAGAAGAGAAGATAGCACAGTCAGTAAAACATAGGGAAAAAACATTCTTTAGATATATCAGTGAAAGAAGAAAAAATAAAGGTTGGAATAGTAAAATTGAAAACAGTTAGTAGAATAATAGAAGTAGATAAGCAAATTGCAGACTGTCTCAATGATTACTTTTGTTCTGTTTCCACAAAAGATTGTGAAGATAGAGGGGCCAAATTATCAAGCTCTGAATGGAGCTTGATGCTCATGTTTCCGCGCAAGCCTTCAGGCTCACCGGAAACAGCAGTTATGTAGCAGCGGTCTTAAGACCGCTGTTCCTTAACTCGTCTGCCTGCTCTGAGGCCGCGGACATCAATCCGCCCGATCCTATACGATCTGGCTGATTTACACCCACTGCAAATCTGCAGGGGGCGGCATTGCACAAGCAGTTCACAAGAACTGCTTGTGCAATGATAAATGCCAACAGCGTATGCTGTCAGTATTTATAGATGTGCAGCGGACATGATACACTACATTGCTCGCACATTAATAAATAGGCCCCAGAATGTCTACATTAAGGGATGCTACAAAAAATTAGCTTAAAGGGACAGTACACTGTAAAAATAATTTTTATATTAATATATTTTCAACAACTTGTTATACCAGCTGCAGAGTATAAAATGTATGAGAAATTGCATATTCAGGTTTATTTGTGTACGTGAAGTAGCTGGTTTTGTTCTTTTAAACCACAGCCTATTACAATGGGTTAAGCTTCAGGTAATATCATGGGGGGATATTTATGAAAGCATCAACTGAAAATACGCTTGAATCCCACGTTGTATTTGTCGCAAGATTGATCCGCCATAGTTATCAAAGCGGCCGTAGTTATCAAAGCTTCAAGATCGTCAAATGTTGAAATTTGTGACGTAATATACTCTCCCGAGATCTTAATCCGACGCAGATCGATGCTTGCATCATTACAGATGTTTTGAATTCACATTTAACTCGATTTGACCCTTTTCCCAATTTATCAAACATTTAACAGGTACGTTTGCGTCCATTCCGACGTAACGTACCTAGTTTTCAATCTGCCACCCTTGAGGCCACGGATGCCATAGAAATCAATGGGAGTCTGAAAACACAGAAAGCTTATGTTTGATGCTGCAAGAGAATGAAGTATATTACATAATAAAAGTAAATTAGAAACTTTATTAAAATTGTATACCCTTTCTAAATCAAACAATATTATTGCTCCATATTTGGTGCACTAGTGTCACGCTGCACAGCTCTAAATTAAAACTAAATATTTACCTATAAAATAAGCCCTAAGCTAGCTACAATATAACTAATAGTTACATTGTAGCTAGCTTAGTGTTTATTTTTATTTTACAGGCAAGTGTGTATTTATTTTAACTAGGTACAATAGTTACTAAATAGTTAATTATTTACTAACTACCTAGCTAAAATAAATACAAATTTACCTGTAAAATAAAACCTAACCTAAGTTACAATAACACCTAACACTACACTACAATTAAATAAATTCCCTAAATTAAATACAATTAACTAAATTAAAAAAATTAGCTAAATTACAAAAAACAAACACTAAATTACAGAAAATAAAAAACAAATTACAAGATCTTTAAACTAATTACATCTAATCTAATAGCCCTATCAAAATAAAAAAAGCCCACCCAAAATAAAAAAAAAACCCTAGCCTAAACTAAAATACCAATATGTCAGGGTGACAGGAATCAGACTGAGACGAGAAGTGCAAAAAAATCACACCTTTATTAACAGGATCCTGTTCATCCATCCTGGAAATGATGGCAGGTAAAGGTGGATTATTAGCACCATCAGGATTCATGGCCTTTGCGTAATGTCAGGGTGCCAGGAATCAGACTGAGATGAGAAGTGCAAAAATAATCACACCTTTATTAATAGCCAAAAATAATAAAAAGTCCACAAATCAAATAACAAGCCAGAGCTGGTAGTCAGACGAGCCGAGTCAGGAGCCAAAGCGAATAGTCAGACGAGCCGGAATCAGGAACAAGGAAAGCAGCAGAGTCAGGAACAAGCCAGGGATCAGGAACCAGGAAGGACGTCAGGCAGCCAGGTAATACACAGGAACTCTCACAAACAGGTCTGAGACAATGCAAAGGCAAAGCATACTGAACAGAGGCCCTTTAAATAATAAGTGATGACATCACAATTCTGAGACTGCATCCTGTCTCACATGGATGATGCACACCAGTCTGGCCATAAAAGGAAGTGCAGGAAATGAGCAGCATCCCCCACAATGCACCACAGTCAGGAAGAGAGGTGAGTAAAATGGCTGCCAGCAGCACATGGCAAACACAACAGGGAAAAAACCCTGACAGTACCCTCCCCTCAATGACCCCTCCCCCGCGGGAGGACAAAAGACTTATTGGGGAAACGGGCATGGAAGGCATGGAGGAGGGCGGGAGCATGAACATCAGAGGAGGGAACCCAAGAACACTCCTCCGGCCCATAGCCCCTCCAGTGAACCAAATACTGTACACGGCCCCTGGACATACGAGAGTCAATAATGCTGCTGACCTCATACTCCTCATGGTTGTCAACAAAGATAGGATGCTGAAGAGGCAATACAGTGGTAAACCGATTACAAATCAATGGTATCAAGAGGGAGACATGAAAAACATTGGAGATGCGCATAGCAGGAGGAAGGTCAAGAGCGTAGGCCACAGGATTAAACCTGTCGGAGTATTCGAAAAGGACCAACATAACGGGGAGCCAATTTATTGGAAGGCACATGAGGGTTCAAGTTGCGGGAGGACAGCCAAACTCTCTCACCCACCTGGTAGGAAGGTGTGGGCAGACGCCTACGATCAGCCTGGAACTTTTGGCGCTGCATAGAACGATGAAGGCATTCCTGAATCTGCACCCACAAGGAACAAAGTTGCCGGAGATGCTCCTCCAAAGACATGAATGAATCGGGCAACAAGGATGGTTGAATCCCATAATTCGCCATGAACGGGGATAACTTGGAGGAAGCATTAATAGTACTATTACGAGCAAACTCTGCCCAAGGTAATAGTTCGGACTAATTATTGTGGTGATCTGAGACATAGCAATGGAGGAACTGTTCCAGAGCTTGATTAGACCGTTCCGCAGCCCCATTGGATTGAGGGTGATATGCTGAGGAGAAGGAATGCTGGATCCCCATTTGAGCACAAAAGGAACGACAAAATCTGGAGACAAACTGGCTACCCCAGTCCGACACTATCTCCTTGGGTAACTCATGTAAACGGAAGACCTCCCGGGCAAAAATTGAAGCAAGCTCCTGAGCGGTAGGCAGCTTCATCAAGGGAATGCAATGTGACATTTTAGAAAAACTGTCAACCACCATAAGGATAACAGTATTGCCATTGGAAACAGGGAGCTTGACAATGAAGTCCATGGAAAGATGTGTCCAAGGACGCTCACCATTAGCAATAGGTTGAAGAAGACCCACAGGAAGACGTCGAGGAGTCTTATTCTGTGCACAAACTGAGCAGGAGGCTACATACGCAGCAACATCAGAACAAAGACCTGGCCACCAGAATTGTCGAGTGACAGACCAAATCATTTGGTTCTTGCCTGGGTGACCTGCGGCTTTAGGATAGTGGTAAGTGTGCAAAAGTTTAGTTTGAATATTCTCAGGAACAAAACACTTACCACTAGGTTTCTCAGGAGGTGCATTGGTTTGTGCAGCCAGGATCTCCTCCCCGAAGGGAGAAGTCAAATTAGTATGTATGGCAGCCAAAATATGGTCAGGTGGTATAACAGGAGTAGGTACAGACTCCTCCTTTGACAGAGGCAAAAATTGTTGAGAGAGGGCATCAGCCCTAACATTCTTACTACCAGGCAGGTAGGAGACCACATAATTAAACCGAGAAAAAAATAGCGCCCATCTGGCCTGTCGGGGCGACAAACATTTTGCTTCAGATAGATAAGTTAAATTCTTGTGGTCAGTAAGAATTTGCACTGGCACGCTAGTACCCTCGAGTAGATGCCTCCATTCCTTAAGTGCCAAAATTATGGCCAGTAATTCCCTGTCGCCAATTTCATAATTGCACTCTGCTGGAGACAATTTCTTAGAGAAGAAACCACACGGATGCAAGGAACCGTCAGGCATAGGACGTTGAGACAAGAGGGCACCTACTCCAGTCTCAGACGCATCGACCTCAAGAACGAAAGGACAGGGTTAGGATGAGCCAGAACTGGAGCGGCAGGAAAGGCAGTCTTAAGACTATCAAAGGCCTTAATGGCAGTAGGTGACCAATGGAGTGGATCATTCTCTTTACAGGTCATGTCTGTGATAGGTTTGACCAAGGAAGAAAAGTTTTTAATAAACTTTCTATAGTAATTGGCGAACCCCAAAAAACGTTGAATAGACCGAAGACTATCTGGGCGAGGCCACTGCAGAACTGCAGATAACTTGTCAGGATCCATGGAGAACCCTGCAACGGAGATAACATAACCTAGGAAGGTTACTTGAGTCTGATGGAACTCACATTTCTCGAGTTTACAAAACAGGCCGTTCTCACGTAGTCTCTGAAGAACCCGTGTAACATCAGAACGATGAGCCTCAAGTGTGGGTGAGTGTATGAGGATGTCGTCTAAGTACACCACAACACACTGTTGCAACATATCTCACAGGACATCATTAATACATTTCTGAAAAACAGCAGGAGCATTACATAGGCCAAAGGGCATTACAAGATACTCATAATGCCCGCTCCTGGTGTTAAATGCTGTTTTCCATTCATGGCCCTCCTTAATCCTAACGAGATTGTACGCTCCTCTCAAATCAAGTTTAGTAAAGACCGTAGCTCCCTTGAGGTGGTCAAAGAGTTCCGTAATAAGTGGAATAGGGTAAGCATTCTTAATGGTAAGACGATTAAGACCCCTATAATCGATACATGGTCTTAACTCACCACCCTTTTTCTTCACAAAGAAGAAGCCAGCCCCTGCAGGAGAGCAGGATTTGCAGATGATCCCCTGCGACAGAGCATCGGCAACATACTCCTCCATAGCACAATTCTCTGCAACAGACAGAGGGTACAACCGGCCCTGAGGCGGAATGGCTCCGGATTGCAGGTCTATGGCACAATCGTAAGACCGGTGAGGAGGCAACGTACCGGCACGCACCTTGTGAAACACGTCTAGGAATTCTCGGTACTCCTCTGGCAATTGAGATACCGAAGAAGTGCACAAGACTTTAACTGGTTTCCGAAGACAAGTGGAAATACATTGCGGGGATCACGACAAAATTTCGGACCTGCGCCAGTCGAGACTGGGATTGTGCTTTTGGAGCCAGGGATAACCCAGAACAGTCGGAAAATGCAGTGAGTTTATCACCTGGAACTGGAGGGTTTCAAAATGGAGAGAACCAACAGCCATGGACAACGCAGCAGTTTCGTGAGTAACGAGTGCGGGCTGAAGGGGCCTGCCATCAATGGCCTCAATAGCAAGCGGAACAGACCGAGGCAAAACAGGAATGGAGTGCTTTGATACAAAAGCACTGTCAATGAAATTGCCTGCAGCACCGGAGTCAACAAGAGCCTGAGTGACTATGGAGGAGTCCACCCAGGAAAGGACAACCGTGACCAAAGGTTTCTCCTTAAGCGGTTCCGGGAATGAGGATAAACCACCCAAGGTCTGCCGCCGACAGGACCTTAGGTGTGAGCGTTTCCCGGCCGTGTAGGACAAGACTTCAAAAGGTGACCCTGTAACCCACAATAGAGGCAGAGCCCCTCCCTCCTCCTAAAGGCCCTCTCTGCCACGGAGAGACGCGTGAATCCCAGCAGCATCGGCTCAGCAGTACCTGGTGACTCGGGACCAGGAGGCATGGGAGGAGAGGGAGGCATGGGTGGGAACGAACACGTAGAAGACAACGGAACAGGAGGCTTCCGCATGCGCTCCTTGAAAGAGGGCTTCTATCTGAGTCTGATGTCAATTAGGAGAAAAAAAGACACCAATGCCTCGAGATCCTCTGGTAAATCTCTGGCAGCAACTTCGTCTTTAATCGCATCAGAGAGCCCATGAAAGAAGGCGGCAACAAGGGCTTCATTGTTCCAACCTACCTCTGCAGCAAGCCTACGGAACCCAATAGCATACTGAGCAACAGATCTTGTACCTTGCTGAATGGACATGAGTCGTTTAGCAGCAGAGGAGGAGCGAGCCGGAACATCAAATACCGTTCGAAAGGAGGCCACAAATTCAGGGTAATTTAAAATCACAGGTTTATTAGTCTCCCACAAGGGATTAGCCCAGGCAAGAGCTGTGTCAGAGAGTAACAAGATGAGAAATCCCACCTTAGCTCTGTCAGAGGTAACATCTCAAAGTAAATGCCCACCTGGTTCAAAAACCCTCTGCACTGAATAGGATCGCCTCCATATCGCTGAGGTAAAGGTGCAGAACCGGACATGCTCCTGGTAGGCATAGGTGCAGCAGCAGAAACAGGAGCAGCCATAACTTGCGGGACACTTTGGTCCAAATGTGCAGTGCGAGTCAGCAGGGTTTGCAGGGCTAGTGCAAATTGATCCAAGCGGTGATCCTGTTCATCCATTCTGGAAATGATGGCAGGTAAAGGTGGATAATTAGCACCATCAGGATTCATGGCCTTTGCATAATGTCAGGGTGCCAGGAATCAGACTGAGATGAGAAGTGCAAAAATAATCTCACCTTTATTAATAGCAAAAAATAAAAAAAAGTCCACAAATCAAATAACAAGCCAGGAATCACAACCAGAGCTGGTAGTCAGTCGAGCCGGAATCAGGAACAAGGAAAACAGCAGAGTCAGGAACAAGCCAGCGATCAGGAACCAGGAAGGATGTCAGGCAGCCAGGTAATACACAGGAACTCTCACAAACAGGTCTGAGACAATGCAAAGGCAAAGCATACTGAACAGAGGCTCTTTAAATAATAAGTGATGACATCACAATTCTGAGACTGCATCCTGTTTCACATGGATGATGCACACCAGTCTGGCCATAAAAGGAAGTACAGGAAATGAGCAGCATCCCCCACAATGCACCACAGTCAGGAAGAGAGGTGAGTAAAATGGCTGCCAGCAGCACATGGCAAACACAACAGGGAAAAAACCCTGACACAATAGCCCTTAAAAGGGCCTTTTGCAGGGCATTGCCCCAAAGAAATCAGCTCTTTTACCTGTAAAAAAAATACAAACAACCCCCCAACAGTAAAACCCACTACCCACACAACCAACCCCCCAAATAAAACCCTAACTAAAAAAACCTAAGCTCCCCATTGGGCAAGGGCATTTAGCTCTATTGCAGCCCAAAGCCCTAACCTAAACCTCCCCCCCACCCAATACACCCTTAAAAAATCCTAACACTAACCCCTGAAGATTCACTTACCGGGAGAAGTCTTAATCCAAGCGGCAAGATGTCCTCAACGAATGTTGCAATCAGCCAATAGGATTGAACTCGCATTTTTTTTTACAGGTAAAAGAGCTGATTTCTTTGGGGCAATGCCCCGCAAAAGGCCCTTTTAAGGGCTGTTGGTAGTTTAATTTAGGCTAGGGTTTTTTGTTTTTTTTTCGGTGGGCTTTTTTTATTTTGATAGGGCTATTAGATTAGGTGTAATTAGTTTAAAGATCTTGTAATTTGTTTTTTAATTTCTGTAATTTAGTGTTTGTTTTTTTGTAATTTAGCTCATTTTATTTAATTTAGTTAATTGTATTTAATTTAGGGAATTTATTTAATTGTATTGTAGTGTTAGGTGTTATTGTAACTTAGGTTAGGTTTTATGATGTCTATGGGGAAATTGATGTCTATGGGGAAATCGTGCACGAGCACGTACAACCAGCTCACCGCTGACTTAAGCAGCGCTGGTATTGCAGTGCGGTATAGAGCTCAATTTTACTCTACGCTCACTTCTTGTCTTTTAACGCCGGGTTTGTAAAAACCTGTAATACCAGCGCTGTAGGAAAGTGAGCGGTGACAATAACATGCAAGTTAGTACCGCACAGCTCATAACGCAAAAGTCGTAATCTAGCCGTTAGTTTTTTATTTTTCATTTATTTTATTTTTTTTAAAATATTTATGTTAGGTTTATTTATAGTTTAAACTTAGTTTTTTTTTTAATTTCACAAGTAAGTTTTCATTTATTTTAAGATAATTATACTGTAACTTTAATTTTAAGTTAGGTTTAGGGGTTAATAGTTTAATTTAGTGTGTCGCTATGTGGAGGGCTGGCCGTTTAGGGGTTAATAGGTTTATTTTAGTGTTTGCGATGTGGGGGCCGGCGGTTTAGGGGTTAATAGGTTTATTTTGTGTTGGCGATGTGGGGGGGTCGGCGGTTTAGGGTTAATACTTTCATTTAGTGTTGGCGATGTGGGTGGGTGGGTGGCGAATTAGGGGTTAATAAGTTTAATAAAGTATTTGCTATGTGGGGGATGGTGGTTTAGAGGTTAATAGTGTAGTTTATGGGTTTTAGTGTACTTTTTGTCAAACATTTTTGTTTTGCAAAATCCATAACTACTGGTCTTTGATCGCGGAATGGATCGTTGCGGTATAAGCTATAACGCTATCGTAATAGCCTGACCAAACTACTTGTAATATGGGTGACCTGAAAACTCCACAATCAAAAGCAATTTTTTGAGTGCGGAATGGAGAGTTGCGGTACAGGTTAAAACGATAGCGGTATAGCCGTATCGCTGCGACTTGTGATATTGGAGATCTGCCATTTTGTGTGCAAAAGACAATTTTTCAGCTGTATAGCCATACCGCAAAACTTGTAATTTAGCCAAAAGGTAATTAGGGCTATGGGGCTTGATTTTTTATCTAGTATATGCTTGTGTGGTGTATCCTGTCTGTGCCTCTGTTGTGTATTCTGTCTGCTTTATCTGTATTGCTTATGTTGTAACTTCTCTGTAAATGTATTGTTGCAAGGTTGGTTTTCCTAGATGTACTTCACAGTGGTATAACGGGATGTTATAAGTGTATAAGTGATATACTCCAAAGTCTTATTGAAACAGGAAAAATATTTATTAACTCACACTTAAAGAGACAGCAAACACCTCTTGCTTTTTAGCTTTTGTGTCCCACACTCCCTAGAGAGGCCAAAAAGCAATATATGTAATCTATTGTGTCAAAATGTTACTCACTAAACCAGCTGTTCCATTTGCAGCATTTGTAGGTTATAAAATGTGTTCTTTAGCCTATCTAGGAATAGTGGGACAAGCAAAGATGTACACAAATGCAAGAGGTATTTAATATCCTTTTAAAATCACTTTTATTGCGAGTCTGGGATGTTAAGTCTGCAGGATTGTTACAAATAATGTAAATATATTTTGCAGTATGAAAAAGCCACCACAAGGCGGCGAGATTTTATTTTTTTAGAAAATGATTTCCTCTTGAAATGTTTATTCTTATTAAATTGTATTGCTTTGGTACAAGATCTGGCTATGATTACATTTACTACTTTGTTATTGTTATGATAAATGCTGATTTATATGTTGCTTCTTTTACTATTGTATAGCATGCTGCAAAACATGTATAAATAGGAAAAATGGTAGTAGGCCAGGCCATGGATAAGGAGCAGGCTTTCCCTGGAGCCAATGTTTACTCTAACTTTGTCAAGTTGTGAGCATAAATTGTCAGTTTTCACTTTCAGTCCCTATGAAGGTAGCATATACCTACATATAGCCTGTTTTCCCAGCACATTAAATACCACATGGCTTTTTTTTGTAAAAATTGTGCTCTGTCCCATGTCTATCCACCAAGTCTGCCTAGAAAATCATTCTACAGTTTACCTAAGGAGGCTCAAGGGCAGAAATATACTTCTGGGAGCAAGCTTGTGATTAGTGGCTATACACACATGCCTTTTGTCATTGGCTCACCAGTTGCACTCAGCTAGGTCCTAAATTTGCATTGCATCTCTGAAGCTTACTTTTACTATATGTGTTTAATGTCTTTGCAGGGATTAAATATTTAGGGGTTGATTCTACTGCTTCCAATTCATGTTATCTGCAAGTTTGACCTCTGATCCTTGTTTTCAAGTTCTGAGTGATCACAGTTAAAGTGATAACAACATTTTCAAACTGGAAAAGGTTCATATTGGATCTGAGCATATAATATGCATAGCAACAGCTTCTGTGATCACAATTCCTCCAACCAAAAATTAACAAACACATATAGACAACAAAATGGACACATCAAACTTAACACACAAAGGGTGTTGATAAATGATTAACACCCCAAAAACCAATGATACACATTAAATAAAAGATAATGATATCGGACAACCATAGGCGCATGGGTGGACTCAAAAAACCAAGATGCCCATGCTAACAACTCCAATGGATATTTTTATCAGACTTGAA
Organism: Bombina bombina; assembly: GCF_027579735.1. Classification (NCBI taxonomy): domain Eukaryota; kingdom Metazoa; phylum Chordata; class Amphibia; order Anura; family Bombinatoridae; genus Bombina; species Bombina bombina. The sequence goes on from NC_069499.1 coordinate 1,346,406,942, forward strand.
GTTAGTGTCTCTCCAGGTATGGACAGACACTAATGTAGAGGAAACATAGTCAAACAAGCTGGGTTCTTTGCTGCCAACAAAGTACACATTTCTTAGGCAGGAGAGATCAGGCAGTAAGTCAGACAACAGAACAAGCTTCAGTAGATAGCGCACCCAGAATATTGCAGAGCAATACACAGGAAAGGAATTATTCCAATGCGTACTATTTAAGGATTGAGACCACTGAAACCAGTGAAAAGTGCTAACCCGATGGGTCACATTGTGATAGCTCGCCTGAGAAGCAACAAACCTAGCGTAACTGTCATGAAAACCTCATGATTTTAGGTGCAAGGGGTTAACTTTTCTTTGCGCTATTCTGTTTTATTTGAGAGGTTGTATGTCCCTTTGTATTTTCTTTAACCAAACATGCCTTCCTGTCATAAATAGCTTCTAAGTTCCACTTGACCAAATGTTATCGCATATGCATTGATGCATCAAGAAAAGTAAAAATGTCAGCAGGAGAGACAAAGCAGTGCCTCTACCCAGAGCAAGATAAGGCCAATCAGAGAACACTAGTACAATTGGAGACATGCGTTTAGCCATAATATGACACTATATGATGAAAATATGACAACAATATCATATTTGGTACCAAACTAATTCTCATGATGTCACTGGGAAATTGCTTATATAGGTGTATGCACTGAATATGCATATCGGAAGTTATAAGGTGTTCTATAATTTCAGGCAAAGGCTCTAAACTTTATGAACTGTCGTAAAAAGAGGGGAGTGGATATTTCTGGCAAAAGAGAGGAGTTTTCTAGGACCTCTGGAAAGAGGGTGGGTCGAACAATTTGATATCAGAGAAACATGTATAAAATTTTGTGTTTAACAATACAAGTTGTTCATTCTTTATGGGAGGCTGTATACCGACAGAGTGAATGACCATCTTTCCTGGCCAATCTCCCTGACGCAGATACCTAAGCTAGGAAAGTATAAGGTTTCTGTTATTTCTCCTTTTTATTTTAAAAAACTTTGCTTGTGTATAATTATATTTGTTAACATCTTTTTTTATTAATAATGCACTGTGCATATTTTTGCATAATAAATCATTCCTTTATTAAGCTTTTGCCTTTGTCTAATATTTGAACTACGTTACTGAAAGAGACTGGTAGTATTATTACTGTGATTTTAGATAATTTTTTTGCTAAATTGTATTCTGGGATCTCATTTGCTAGTCTGGGTTCCTTAAGATTTCCCATATAATAAATCTTAAGTGGTGGCAGCTTAGAGATAGTTTAATGTGGGTGGCATTAAAAGGGAGTTTTGGCATTTTTTCTAAGTCTAGGACAGACTAGAGAGTGTTGTTAACCCTTGCACCCACTGAACTAAGTCACAGGCTTGCCTGGAGTGGCTAGACTGTGAAGATTAGTTAAAGTGGAAAGGGTCTGTTAACCTGTTCTGTGCCAAACAATTGACTGGTGCAGGGTTGGTTAACCCTGGTCATCACAGTAACGCATCAGAAGATATGCATTACCAGGAGCACTAACACTAAATGTGATCATAGGGGGGGAAACTATTCTTGTGGTATGGCTTCACATACCACATGAAAAACATGATGTACCCAAAACAAGGAGGGCAAAGCAATTTGATAGGCGACTGAATTAATCCTATGTAAAACATGAAACAGAACCAAAACGGCTGCCAAGTTTAGTAGATGGTTGTATAAGTCTTAGGTGTTAACACTAGAGCCACACACACGATTGCCTACACAAAAAACTGGAGCTTTCCTCCTCCAATAGTAAACTTGTAGAGGGAAATCAAATGCAGCAACACTTAAATGATGCCAATGTTGAAGTAGCTTAGATACTTGACAACCTGCAGAAGGTAGATTCATTAATAAAAGGAAAGGTCTGTGGGTGATGCTTGAGGGTTGAGAAACAAAATTGTTTTCAGAGAGGAGTTAACCCAAGAGTTATGAGCAAACTTTGCTAAAGTTAACAAAGTAGATCAATTATCTTGTAGGTTTGAAGAATAGAGCTGAACATTGGCTTCTAAACTTTGGTTTATTCTTTCTGTTTGTCCATTTTATTGTGGGTGGAAGGAGTAAGACAAAGAAAAGGAAGTGCCTAGACTAGGACATACTACTTGCCAAAACCGTGAGGTGAATTGGGAGCCTCTGTCTGAAACTATAGGGGATATGTATCAAGCTGTCAACTATGTTGCATTTGCTGGCATCACGCTCGCCTAATATCGCCTAACATCGCGGCCTCGTATCCCAATATGCTCTCCTTATTTATGAAAAAAGCCGGCAAAAAGATGCGCACCAAGTACAGGGCGATGAGCATCGGATTGTTGTTAACTAGCAGCCATCGATTTTGCGTCTATTCGGCTTTTCCCCAACTTTATTTATACCCTGTCACTAAACGCCGCCACTATACTAAAATGTTTAACCCATATCCCGCTGCTCCCCGACATCGCCGCAACCTAAAAAAGTTATTAACCCCTATCCCGCCACTCCCCGACATCGCCACAACCTAAATAAAGTTATTAACCCCTATCCCGCCGCTCCACGACATTGCCGCAACCTAAATAAACTATTTTAAACTGTTAATTAACCTACCTTAACTATTATACTACAATTAAATTAACATACCAATTAAATAAACTAAATTACATATTAAAGAAACCTAACCCTACTTAGGGTAGGTTATAGTTTAAAATAGTTTATTTTAATTCTACAGGTAAGTTTTAATTTATATTAAGATAGGGATGTTGTAATTTTAATTTAAAGTTAGGGGGTTGTTAGGTTTAGGGGTTAATAGCTTAATTTAGTTTTTGGAGATGTGGGGGGCTGACGGTTAAGGGCTTAATAGGTTTAGTTAGTGGTAGTGATGTGGGAGGCCAGAAGTTTAGGGGTTAATACGTTTAGTGGCGGCGGTGTCAGGGAGTGGCAGGATAGGGGTTAATAACTTTATTTAGGTTGCAGCGATGTCGGGGTGGCAGATTAGGGGTGTTTAGACTCAGGGTTTATGTTAGAGTGTTAGGTGTAAACGTTACTTGTTTTCAACCATAGAAATCAAGGGGTTATATTTCTTTGTCTTGCAGCATCGAACATAAGCTTTTGCTGCTTTCAGACTCCCATTGTTTTGTATGTCATCCACGGCCTCCAGGGTGGCAGATTGAAAAGCAGGTACGCTGGGTCGGAATAGCCGCGAGCGTACCTGTTAAAAGTTTGATAACTGGGAATGTGTATTCGGAACATCTGTAATGACGTAAACATCGATCTGCGACCGGCGGATCGTATGTTACGTCACAAATTTCAACATTTACCGTTCTGTAGGATTTGATAACTAGGTCGGATAAATCTTGCAACAATTACCGTGCGGAATTCCGGCGTATTTGTGGTTGACAGCTTGATAGATAGGCCTCTATGTCTGTAGGTAGTCTGTGATAATTTATTGGGATAATTCCTTAGCTGAAGGTATGTTAGGAAACCTTATAAAATGTGCCATCTTAGAGAAGTTATCTTCCACTACCCAGATTACTGTGTTTCCCTTGGATTCTGGTAAATCCACAATAAAATCCATTGAGAAGTGTTTCCAGGAATGACTGGGTAGTGGCAAATATTTTAACAACCAGTAAGATATAGCCCAGGAACACACTTATGGGAGTCTGTCACATGTCCCTTGACATCTGAAGAGGTACTAGTTTTTCCAAGGTATTTTGAATGCCTGGATGACCAGAGAGTGGTGAGTCTTGTGCCCAATGAAGGACTTGTTTTTGGTAGTGATAAAAGAATGTCAGGAAAGGAGGGAATGCTGGTCCAGAAGAATGAGGAAGAATGGCTTGGTCAACTGGTGAGAGCTGCTGATCAGGAGAGATTGTATGGGGGTGAAGCTGGCCATGAAAGTGTATGGTAGGCCTGGTGAGTTGGCAAGAGATGCTGGCCAGGCCAGAGACCATGGGAGGCTTGGTCAGATTGTGAGAGCTGCTGGCCACCACCCTGGAGAGCAGGAGAGAATGGGATTCCCCAGACAACAAAGAGCTAGAAACAGCTCCCCTACAATAGTGCATACCATGATTTTACTTCATGGCTTGAAATATATGGAAACAATTGGGAGGCATCACTTAAAGGGATAGGAAAGTCAAAAATAAACTTGCATGATTTAGATAGAGCATGTAATTTTATACACTTTTAAATTCACTTATATTTTCAAATGTGCTTTGTTCTCTTGGTATCCCTGGTTGAAAAAGAATATGCACATATCCTACACTAGTGGGAGCTAGTTGATGATTGGTGCCTGCACACATTTGTCTCTTGTGATTGGCTAACTAGATGTGTTCATCCATCTGCCAGTAGTGCAAATGCTGTTCATTCAGCAAAGGATAACAAGAGAACGAAGCATATTTGATAATAGAAGCAATTGGAAATTTGTTTCAAATTGTATGTTTGATAAAAAATTATGAAAGAAAAAATTGGGGTTTCCTATCCCTTTAACATGCAAAAGTCTCCTTGATCTATATTACCTCATCAAGGATGGCTTTGAGACACTGGCCCCAATTTATCAAGGTCTGGCGGACCTGATCCGACAGTGCGGATCAGGTCCACCAGACCTCGCTGAAAACGGCGAGCAATACGCTCGCCGTATTCAGCATTGCACCAGCAGCTCACAAGAGCTGCTAGTGCAATGCCGCCCCCTGCAGACTCGCGTCCAATGGGCTGCCAGCAGGGGGTGTCAATCAACCCCATCGTACTTGATCAGGTTGATTTCTGGCGATGTCTGTCCGCCTGCTCAGAGCAGCTTGTTCGGAGCTTGATAAATATGCCCCACTGTCTTGGGCTAATACGGTAGTACCTGGGTTGGCTCGCATGCTAAGTTGCGTACATTTTTTGGCCTAACAGTTTTCAGAGGATAGAGCAAATCGTCAGCAGAATCTCACAGACCCAAACCAGAGGCCATATACAGGTACTGCAAACAATTTTACTCTATCAATGTGCAAGTTATTTGCGACCAAGAGAGTGTCAATGCAATATTCCCAATGTCACTCACCTCTTTTTGACAGGTTTAAGAATGGAGAGCTTCCTGATGAATGGTTTCTGGGTAAGTCAACTCATACTGGAAAATTAAGGAACTATGACATTTAAGCCAAGTGTGGAATTAAACACTAATTTATCAGATATATATGGGTTTAAAAATGACACTTTATTTAACAAATATGCAAATGGCCAGAACAGTGAATAAGATACTCAAATGGATTATCAGAGATAGGTATGTGCACTTCCAAGCTCATTTAAATCACTATTCCAAAAATGAGTGTCTTACCAATTAAAAACATGAGGGTCATGTGGACATGGAGGTAGTGTGGATCATTGGCTATAATATAGGGAGTTAGAGTAACTGCTATCTGTATATCACGGTATCACAAATATGCCAGTTCAATCTTATTCACATCTGATTGCAGACATACTATGCACTCAAAGGCGACCTCCTGCCTGCGTACTGCTTTGATTGAACAAAGTCAGACGATTTCTAGCTTGTTCCCTATAGGTAAATTCACACAAACTCAATATATACACCACAGCAAACTGGTATTGAATGCTAGTGAGTCATATAAAATACTCATATGTTGAATACATTAAAATATAGTTAATTGTACACTGAGAAATGAATCTCTTAAATGCCTGTTTTCAATAGCCTTTATATTTGAGTGTTATATTCAACATTACTATATCTCACTATCGGCTAGATTACGAGTTTTGGTCGGTAAGGCTGTGCGGTGCTAACGAGCCTTTTTTCTTACCGCTCACTTAAGCCAACGCTGGAATTACATGTTTTCTTCAAGCCGACGTTAGCCTCAGAAAAGTGAGCGTTGAGCAAAATTTAGCTCCACATCTCAATGTAATACCAGCGCTGCTTACGGTAGCGGTAAGCTGGCAAAACGTGCTTGTGCACAATTTCCCCATAGGAAACAATGGGGCTGAGCTGGCTGAAAAAACCCCTGCAAAAAAGCAGCGTTCAGCTCCTAACGCAGCCCCATTGTTTCCTATGGGGAAATTAATTTTATGTCTGCACCTAACACCCTAACATGAACCCCGAGTCTAAACACCCCTAATCTTACACTTATTAACCCCTAATCTGCCGCCCCCGACATCGTCGCCACCTACATTATATTATTAACCCCTAATCTGCCGCTCCGGACACCGCCGCTACCTACATTATACTTATGAACCCCTAATCTACTGCCCCCAACATCGCCGAACCCTACATTATATTTATTGACCCCCTAATCTGCCCCCCCAACGTCGCCCCAACTATATTAAATTTATTAACCCCTAATCTGCCGCCGCCAACGTCGCGGCCACTATAATAAATTTATTAACCCCTAAACCTAAGTCTAACCCTAACACCCCCTAACTTAAATATAATTTAAATACATCTAAATAAATTTACTACAATTAAATAAATTATTCCTATTTAAAACTAAATACTTACCGATAAAATAAACCCTAAACTAGCTACATTATAACTAATAGTTACATTGTAGCTAGCTTAGGATTTATATTTATTTTACAGGAAAGTTTGTATTTATTTTAACTAGGTAGAATAGTTATTAAATAGTTATTAACTATTTATTAACTTCCTAGTTAAAATAAGTACAAATTTACCTGTAAAATAAATCCTAACCTAAATTAAAATTACACCTAACACTACACTATCATTAAATTAATTACATAAATTACCTACAATTAACTACAATTAAATGAAATAAACTAAAGTAAAAAAAAAAACACACTAAATTACAGAAAATAAAAAAAGAATTACCGTTTTTTTTAAACTAATTACACCTAATCTAATCCCCCTAATAAAATAAAAAAGCCCCCCAAAATAATACAATTCCCTACCCTATACTAAATTACAAATAGCCCTTAAAAGGGCCTTTTGCGGGGCATTGCCCCAAAGTAATCAGCTGTTTTACCTGTAAAAAAAAAAATACAATACCCCCCCAACATTAAAACCCACCACCCACACACCCAACCCTACTCTAAAACCCACCCAATCCCCCCTTAAAAAAAACCTGACACTACCCCCTTGAAGATCACCCTACCTTGAGCCATCTTCACCCAGCCGGGCACAAGTGGTCCTCCAGAGGGGCAGAAGTCTTCATCCGATCCGGCCAGAAAAGGACCTCCAGACGGGTAGAAGGCTTCACCCAGGCGGCATCTTCTATCTTCTTCCATCAGGAGCGGAGCGGTCCACATCTTGAAGACATCCGACGCGGAGAATCCTCTTCCATCCGACGGCGACTGAAGAATGAAGGTTCCTTTAAGTGACATCATCCAAGATGGCGTCCCTTCAATTCCAATTGGCTGATAGAATCCTATCAGCCAATCGGAATTAAGGTAGGAAAAATGCTATTGGCTGATTATTTATTTATTTTATTTAATTGTATTTAATTGTAGTTAATTGTAGGTAATTTATTTAATTAATTTAATGATAGTGTAGTGTTAGGTGTAATTGTAACTTAGGTTAGGATTTATTTTACAGGTAAATGTGTACTTATTTTAACTAGGAAGTTATTAAATAGTTAATAACTATTTAATAACTACCTAGTTAAAATAAATACAAAGTTGCATGTAAAATAAAAATAAATCCTAAGCTAGCTACAATGTAACTACTAGTTATATTGTAGCTAGCTTAGGGTTTATTTTATCGGTAAGTATTTAGTTTTAAATAGGAATACAGGTAGCCCTCAGTTTACGCCGGGGTTAGGTTCCAGAAGGAATGGTTGTAAATCGAAACCATTGTAAATTGAAATCCAGTTTATGTTAAAATGTTTTTTATTGAAATAACATCGTTAAACTTAATACATGTCTTATATCATTGGTTACATTAACATAACATCAGGTGTTCAATCACGATAATTACTATATTCAGCTTTTCAAATCATCATTTCTATCAGGTATATCTTCATTATACAGTATGTTCTTAAAACTAGGATATCCCACCTGGTGTATTTCTCGTAAAAGACAACTGTCACATGTACAATTTTCTTATTACTATCGAGTAGAAATAATCAAACAAACATAACATAACATTTGGTCATTTAGGATTTAAAAATCAGTTATCATTACCACCTCTTATAAGTATTTCTTCCTCTATTCCTCCCCTCATCCATAATGAAGGAGAACCCTCATTAATTGAGCTACTCTAATAAGCAGTCCTGTTTCCTATTTAAGCTTGTGTAGATCCCTCTCCTCTTCCTTTTCCTCATTTTAGTATATGTTCTCCTCCCCTTATGTAAAATTAAGTCAAGTAAGTTAGGTTAGACGCATTATCCAGTAGAACCAGACTTTGTGAAATATTTCTACCGTCCCTAGTATCATTGCCGCTGTTTCATGTAAAGAGTGTGCCATTTTAAATCTTTCCAATATCTCTTGCCATGTCGGTACTTCTTCCTTCCAATATCTAGCTATACCCACCCTTGTGACCGTGCAAAATATTTTGATGAAAGTGTTAATATGCTTATAGAAGTTTGGAAAAGGAGCATTTAGCAGCCCCTGAGCTATAGTTAGTGATATTTGTTCGTCTAAAAGCGTGCCAAGATAAGTTGATAGTGTGGTCCAGATTGAAACCCAGTTTATAATGTAAGTCAATGGGAAGTGAGGGAGTTGGGTTCCAGGCCCCTCACAAAATTCTCATAAGTAACACCTAATACATTATTTTTAAAGCTTTGAAATGAAGACTTTAAATGCTAAACAGCATTATAAACCTAATAAAATAATCACACAACACAGAATATATAATTAAACTGTTAAATGAACAAAACCTTTGCTAAACAGCATTATAAAACTAATAAAATAATCACACAACACAGACTTCACTTGCATTATTCTGCAAACAGTTCTTTCTATGCATTCCAATCAGGTCTGGTTAAACTGATTAATTTCAGCTTGCTTGGCTTTGCTGCAACACAAGTGGACAGCTCCACCTACTGGCTATTTTAATAAATGCACTGCTTCTCAATGCTTTTCAATAGCAGTCACATGACTGGAAAAAAAGGTTGTTATTCTGAAACGGTGTAAATTGAACCGTTGTAAACCGAGGGCCACCTGTAATTTATTTAATAGTAGTAAATTTATTTAGTTTTATTTAAATTATATTTAAGTTAGGGGATGTTAGGGTTAGACTTAGGTTTAGGGGTTAATAAATGTAATATAGTAGCGGTGACGTTGGGGGCGGCAGATTAGGGGTTAATAAATGTAGGTAGGTGTCGGCGATGTTAGGGCCGGCAGATTAGGGGTTAATAAAATTTAACTAGTGTTTGCGAGGTGGGAGTGCGGCGGTTTAAGGGTTAATAAATTTATTAAAGTGCCGGCGATGTCCGGTCGGCAGAGTAGGGGTTAAACATGTTAGTTAAGTGTTTCCGATGTGGGGGGGGCCTCGGTTTAGGGGTTAATAGGTAGTTTATGGGTGTTAGTGTACTTTTTAGCACTTTAGTTAAGAGCTTTATGTTCCGGCGTTAGCCCATAAAACTCTTAAATACTGACTTTTAAATGCGGTAGGAGTCTTGCCAGGAGAGGGTCTACTTTTTCAGGCGATCGCAATACCGGCGTTAGGAAAATCCCATTAAAAAGATAGGATATGCAATTGACGTAAGGGGATTTGCGGTATGCTAAAATCGCGGAAAAAAGGTGAGCGGTAGACCCTCTCCTGCCTGACTCGTAATACCAGCAGGCTTTAAAAAGCAGCTTGGAACCCCTCAACGCTGCTTTTTAAGGCTAACGCAAGACTTGTAATCTAGGCGTATAGTAGGGAGTAACTAATAAGCGTATAGGCTAGCGTATTAACTATGCAGCATTTTACTGTTTTAACCAGATTTTCTACCATCCAAAAAAATGCATATCACAACTTAAAAAGTTAAAAACGCTATAATAATGCTGTATCCCTTATGTGGTAATCACACCCAGTGTTGATACTATGTATCCCTTGCGGTATATATCAAACCGCTACTTTGAGTGCTGAGTTAGACCGCACACAATCCTCCTAGGCCACGCCCACCTCAACTCATACACAAGGTCTATATTTATTTTCACCCACAAATCATCACAGATCTCTGTACGCTATCACCTGCTCTGTACACATTACTTGCAAAGACGCACTCAACATTTTGGTTTCATCACAGTTTAACATTTCACCTTCAGCAATCCCCTGCATACTATATTGCAGGCATGCTGACCAACACCCATCCATCAAAGGTTAAAAAATGTACATGCATATCTTCTAATGTTCACACATGGGATTCAACCAACTGTTGATGTTTGTATACAAATTGATATCTTTGGACTGTCTGCTCCTGCACAACAAATCACTCCAGCACCCCCTCTCTCAAATAAATGCTCAATGACTGTCCCCTCCCCATGCCCATCACTCCCAATCCTAGTCTGGCAGAGAGAGACAAACAGGTTTTCCAAAAAGAAAATAACTTTGTTTAATAGTATAATTGTTTTATTAGTATAAATGATTACTTTAAATTCTTTTTTTTGACATAATTGTAGTTACAATAATAACATATACATGTTTATTACAACAGATCAGAAAATACGTTACATTATGAAATATAAAAAACCTTTTGAAGAAGTTATTGAATAACTTGTTTTTTAACTTCACACACACAAAAGCGTGTTTAACCAACACACAAATAATTTTAATTAAAAATATTAAAATTCGTTATGACCTAATACTACAGAATAAAAGGTAGTTATTCTGTAAGTATGTCTTTGAAAACCTAAACATATATGAAAGGGATAGAAAGGTAAAAAATGTGTATGGGTGCATTTCAATTTAAAAAAATAAGCATTTTTGCAATATATTTTCATTAGCAAAAATGCTTCTAGAAGCTATTACTGTTTTGCAGCGGCATACACACATATCCTGTAGGGAGCCTGTGCACCAGTATTCAAACTCTATGCATGCTCAGATAGGTGGCTGTGGTGTGTATTGCATCTGAAGACCCTCTGAGAAGGTGTGGTGTTTAACCCCTTAACGACCAGCGCCGTACCTTGTATGACGCTGATCGTTATGCCCTTAAGGACCAGAGACGTACCTTGTATGTCACTGCAGTCCTGGGCTTCTCTCTGCTGTGATTTTGCTCAAAATAGCGTGATTACGCTATTTCTGCATGCCCCACGAGTGGGGCACTGCAAAAATAGATTTGCAGAAAGGGCCACTCTGCATCGGACAGCGGTGGTGCCATTCATTGGTGGGTGGGAGGGTAAGGAGGGAGGCAGGTGGACGGCCCATTGCTGTACGGGGCGGGAGGAGGATGAACCCGCTACACCACGCTACAGGTGTTCAAGGGAAAAAAAAGTGCCGGTGCTGAGTCACAGTGAGGGGGAAGAAGGGAGGAGTGTATCCTCTGTGGGATCCATTGGGGGAAAGTGATCTGGGAGGGGGGTAGGTTATTGAGGGGGGGCAGCTACACTACAGAAAAAATGGGTACTTAAAGGGACATGAAACCCAAAAAATTTTTTAATGGTTCAGATAGTGTCAGGGTTTTTTCCCTGTTGTTTGCCATGTGCTGCTGGCAGCCATTTTACTCACCTCTCTTCCTGACTATGGTGCATTATGGGGGATGCTGCACATTTCCTACACTTCCTTTTATGTCCAGACTAGTATGCATCATCCATGTGAGACAGGATGCAGTCTCAGAATTGTGATGTCATCACTTATTATTTAAAGGGCCTCTGTTCAGTATGCTTTGCCTTCGCGTTGTCTCAGACCTGTTTGTGAGAATTCCTGTGTATTACCTGGCTGCCTGACGTCCTTCCTGGTTCCTGATCCATGGCTTTTTCCTGACTCTGCTGTTTTCCTTGTTCCTGATTCCAGCTCGTCTGACTATTTGCTTTGGCTCCTGACTCGGCTCGTCTGACTACCAGCTCTGGTTTTGACTCCTGGCTTGTTATTTGACTTGTTGGACTTTTTATTATTTTTTGCTATTAATAAAGGTGTGATTATTTTTGCACTTCTCATCTCAGTCTGATTCTTGGCACCCTGACAGATAGAGAATACAATTTTAAACAACTTTCTAATTTACTTCTATTATATAATTTGTTTTATTATCTGTGTATCATTTGTTGAAGGAGCAACAATGCACTACTGGTTTCTAAATGAACACATGGGTAAGACCATGACAATCGGCAAATATATGAAGCGACCAATCAGCAGCTAGAACCTAGGTTCTCTGCTGCTCCTGAGCTTTCATAGATAAACCTTTTAGCAAAGAATAACAAGAGTAGGAAGCAAATTACATAATAGAAGTAAATTGGAAAGTTGTTTAAAATTGTATGCTCTGTCTGAATCATGAAAGAATATTTTTGGGTTTCATGTCCCTTTAAATTGTTAAATTTTTTTTGCCTTATTTGCAGCAAACTGGGTACTGGCAGACAGCTGCCAGTACCTAAGATGGCGGCAAATAGGTAGAGGGGGGGAGGGTTAGAGAGCTGTTTGGGGGGGATCAGGGAGTTTGGGAGGTAAGGGGGGATACTACCCTGCAGAAAATATATAACAAAAAACGTATTTTTATACTGGCAGACTTTCGGCCAGTACTTAAGATGGGGGTGACCTTTGGGGGGTGGGGGAGGTAAGAGAACTGTTCGAGAGGGGTCAGGGAGGGATCAGGGGGTGGGATGTGTCAGGTGGGAGGCTGATCTCTACTAAAGCTAAAATTAACCCTACAAGCTACCTAATTAACCCCTTCACTGCTGGGCATAATACAAGTGCATTGACATTTAGCGCCCTTTTAATTACCAAAAAGCAATGCCAAAGCCATATATGTCTGCTATATCTGAACAAAGGGGATCACAGAGAAGCATTTACAACCATTTGTGCCATCATTGCACAAGTTGTTTGTAAATAATTTCAGTGAGAAACCTAAAATTGTGAAAAAGTTAACAATTTGATCGCATTTAGCGGTGAAATGGTGGTACCAAAATGGGCCTAGATCAATACTTTGGGTTGTTTACTAAAAAAATATATATAGTTTTGATATCAAAGGCCTAGATTTAGAGTTTGGCGGTAGCCGTCAAAACCAGCGTTAGAGGCTCCTAACGCTGGTTTTTACCGCCCGCTGGTATTTGGAGTCAGTCAGGAAAGGGTCTAACGCTCACTTTGCAGCCGCGACTTTTCCATACCGCAGATACCCCTACGCCATTTGCGTATCCTATCTTTTCAATGGGATCTTTCTAACGCCGGTATTTAGAGTCTTGGCTGAAGTGAGCATTAGAAATCTAACGACAAAACTCCAGCCGCAGAAAAAAGTCAGTAGTTAAGAGCTTTCTGGGCTAACGCCGGTTTATAAAGCTCTTAACTACTGTGCTCTAAAGTACACTAACACCCATAAACTACCTATGTACCCCTAAACCGAGGCCCCCCCACATCGCCACCACTCTATTAAAAATTTTTAACCCCTAATCTGCCGCTCCGTACACCGCCGCCACCTACATTATCCCTATGTACCCCTAATCTGCTGCCCCTAATACCGCCGACCCCTATATTATATTTATTAACCCCTAATCTGCCGCCCCCAACGTCGCCGTCACCTACCTACACTTATTAACCCCTAATCTGCCGACCGGACCGCACCGCTACTATAATAAATGTATTAACCCCTAATCCGCCTCACTCCCGCCTCAATAACCCTATAATAAATAGTATTAACCCCTAATCTGCCCTCCCTAACATCGCCGACACCTAACTTCAAGCATTAACCCCTAATCTGACCGGAGCTCACCGCTACTCTAATACATTTTTTAACCCCTAAAGCTAATTCTAACCCTAACCCTAACACCCCCCTAAGTTAAATATAATTTTTATCTAACTAAATAAATTAACTCTTATTAAATAAATTATTCCTATTTAAAGCTAAATACTTACCTGTAAAATAAACCCTAATATACAGGGAGTGCAGAATTATTAGGCAAGTTGTATTTTTGAGGATTAATTTTATTATTGAACAACAACCATGTTCTCAATGAACCCAAAAAACTCATTAATATCAAAGATGAATAGATTTGGAAGTAGTTTTTAGTTTGTTTTTAGTTATAGCTATTTTAGGGGGATATCTGTGTGTGCAGGTGACTATTACTGTGCATAATTATTAGGCAACTTAACAAAAAACAAATATATACCCATTTCAATTATTTATTTTTACCAGTGAAACCAATATAACATCTCAACATTCACAAATATACATTTCTGACATTCAAAAACAAAACAAAAACAAATCAGTGACCAATATAGCCACCTTTCTTTGCAAGGACACTCAAAAGCCTGCCATCCATGGATTCTGTCAGTGTTTTGATCTGTTCACCATTGACATTGCGTGCAGCAGCAACCACTGCCTCCCAGACACTGTTCAGAGAGGTGTACTGTTTTCCCTCCTTGTAAATCTCACATTTGATGATGGACCACAGGTTCTCAATGGGGTTCAGATCAGGTGAACAAGGAGGCCATGTCATTAGATTTTCTTCTTTTATACCCTTTCTTGCCAGCCACGCTGTGGAGTACTTGGACGCGTGTGATGGAGCATTGTCCTGCATGAAAATCATGTTTTTCTTGAAGGATGCAGACTTCTTCCTGTACCACTGCTTGAAGAAGGTGTCTTCCAGAAACTGGCAGTAGGACTGGGAGTTGAGCTTGACTCCATCCTCAACCCGAAAAGGCCCCACAAGCTCATCTTTGATGATACCAGCCCAAACCAGTACTCCACCTCCACCTTGCTGGCGTCTGAGTCGGACTGGAGCTCTCTGCCCTTTACCAATCCAGCCACGGGCCCATCCATCTGGCCCATCAAGACTCACTCTCATTTCATCAGTCCATAAAACCTTAGAAAAATCAGTCTTGAGATATTTCTTGGCCCAGTCTTGACGTTTCAGCTTGTGTGTTTTGTTCAGTGGTGGTCGTTTTCAGCCTTTCTTACCTTGGCCATGTCTCTGAGTATTGCACACCTTGTGCTTTTGATGTTGCAGCTCTGAAATATGGCCAAACTGGTGGCAAGTGGCATCTTGGCAGCTGCACGCTTGACTTTTCTCAGTTCATGGGCAGTTATTTTGCGCCTTGGTTTTTCCACACGCTTCTTGCGACCCTGTTGACTATTTTGAATGAAACGCTTGATTTTTCGATGATCACGCTTCAGAAGCTTTGCAATTTTAAGAGTGCTGCATCCCTCTGCAAGATATCTCACTATTTTTGACTTTTCTGAGCCTGTCAAGTCCTTCTTTTGACCCATTTTGCCAAAGGAAAGGAAGTTGCCTAATAATTATGCACACCTGATATAGGGTGTTGATGTCATTAGACCACACCCCTTCTCATTACAGAGATGCACATCACCTAATATGCTTAATTGGTAGTAGGCTTTCGAGCCTATACAGCTTGGAGTAAGATAACA
Organism: Bombina bombina; assembly: GCF_027579735.1. Classification (NCBI taxonomy): domain Eukaryota; kingdom Metazoa; phylum Chordata; class Amphibia; order Anura; family Bombinatoridae; genus Bombina; species Bombina bombina. Next base: position 1,346,422,371 of record NC_069499.1, read on the forward strand.
TGCATAAAGAGGATGATGTGGTCAAAATACTCATTTGCCTAATAATTCTGCACACAGTGTAGCTACAATATAACGAATAATTATATTGTAGCTATTTTAGGATTAATATTTATTTTACAGGCAACTTTGTAATTATTTTAACTAGGTACAATAGCTATTAAATAGTTAATAACTATTTAATAGTTACCTAGTTAAAATAATTACAAAATTACCTGTAAAATAAATCCTAACTTAAGTTACAATTAAACCTAACACTACACTATCAATAAATAAAATAAATAAAATACCTACAATTATCTAGAATTAAACCTAACACTACACTATCAATAAATTAATTAAATACAATACCTACAAATAAATACAATTAAATAAACTAACTAAAGTACAAAAATAAAAAAGAACTAAGTTAAAAAAAATAAAAAAATATTTACAAACATTAGAAAAATATTACAACAATTTTAAACTAATTACACCTACTCTAAGCCCCCACTCTATTTATTGATGGCAAAAATGCTCTGGTCTTTTGGGGAAGTTTTTGTCTGAAATGCCTGGTCCTTAAGGGGTTAAAATTAAACTTTCATGATTCGGATAGAGTATGCAATTTTTAACAACTTTCCAATTTACTTCTGTTATCAAATTTGCTTCATTCTCTTGGTATCTTTTATTGAAGAGTAGGCTCATAAGGGCTTAGGAGTGTCCACGTGTCTTTAATACCCTATGGCAGCAGTGTTTTGCAACATTGTATAACAAAGCTACAAATAATGTTGCAAAACACTGCTGCCATAGGGTACTAAAGACACTCCTGAGCTCTTATGAGCCTACCTAGTTTTGCTCTTCAATAAAGGATATCAAGAGAATGATGAAAATTTGGTAACAGAAGTAAATTAGAAAGTTGTTTCAAATTGTGTGCTCTATCCAAATCATGAAAGTTTAATTTTGACTTTACTGTCCCTTTAAAGGGATAGTATACACCAATTTTCATATAACTACATGTAATAGACACTACTATAAAGAAGAATATGCACAGATAGTGGTCTAAAAACCTTTTAAAAACTTACTTAGAAGCTCCCAGTTTAGCACTGTTGATGAGGTTAGGCTGAGACACCCAGTAAAAGGGGCTGGGAAAACATGAACAGCAGACACTCCCCCGCTTCCCTGCAAATCAAAAGACAGATTATACAAACAGGAGCCAGCAGGAGTTTCTAAACGTGCATGTACATCTGATACTTTGTGTAAAGGCCAGCCCTCCATCACCTTTACAAGTGAGAGATCAAGGGGTCGATCCGATAAAAATCGTTGCCCGCAAAAGCTGGCGACGCCAATATTTGCGCGGGTTTGGTATCCTATATACGGTGTAACCTATATTTCTGCCGTCGCCCGTAGTTTTTTGGGCCATAGGCAGGTATACCAAACCCGCGCAGTTTGGTATCCAATATACAGCGTAAGGACTTACGTGGCGAAAATGGAAAAATCTTACTCCATTTTCACCTCGCCACAAAAAGCAGCCGTAAGAAGCCTTACGCTGACTATTGGAGCCCCGTAACTCTCTAAACTAGCTGCTAAATAAACCTAACACCTAACGCATGCGCAATGTCTATCTAACTGTCAACCGCGATCTGCTAAATAAAACCTAACACCTAACGCATGCGCAATGTCTATCTACCTGTCAACCGCGATCCCCCGCCGCAATCCCTAATAAAATATTTAACCCCTAAACCGCTGCCATCTACATAAACTAACCCCCTACTGTGAGCCCCTAAAACCGCCGCCATCTACCTTATCTATCCCCTAATCTGACCCCTTACACCGCCGCCAGCTATATTAATATTATTAACCCCTAATCTAATCCCCCTAAAATAATTATCTCTATTACCAGCCCTTAAAAGGGCCTTTTGCGTGGCATTGCCCCAAAGTAACAGCTCTTTTGCCAGCCCTTAAAAGGGCTTTTTGCGGGGCATGCCCCAAAGTAACAGCTCTTTTGCCAGCCCTTAAAAGGGCTTTTGGCGGGGCTTTGTCACAAAGTAAACTGCTCTTTTGCCTGCAATCTACATCCCCCTACACCGCGGCCACCTATAATAAATGTATTAACCCCTAATCTAATCCCCCTACACCGCCGCCAGCTATATTAACTATATTAACCCTAATTATATTAGGGTTAATATAGTTATAGTTATTATATTATATATATTAACTATATTAACCCTAATTATATTAGGGTTAATATAGTTAATATCGTTATTATATTATATATATATATTAAGTATAATAACCCTATCTAACTCTAACATCCTAACTAAACTCTTATTAAAATAAATCTAATATTAATATTATTAATTAAAATATTCCTATTTAAATCTAAATACTTACCTATAAAATAAACCCTAAGATAGCTACAATATAATTAATAATTACATTGTAGCTATGTTAGGGTTTATATTTATTTTACAGGTAAATTGTTAATTATTTCAACTAGGTATAATAGCTATTAAATAGTTAATAACTATTTAATAGCTACCTAGTTAAAATAATTACCCAATTACCTGTAAAATAAATCCTAACCTAAGTTACAAATACACCTACACTATCAATAAATTAAATAAACTACAAATATCTATCTAAAAATACAATTAAATAAACTAAACTAAATTACAAAAAAAACCCCCACTAAATTACAAAAAAATAAAAAAATATTACAAGATTTTTAAGCTAATTACACCTATTCTAAGCCCCCTAATAAAATAATAAACCCCCAAAATAAAAAAAATTCCCTACCCTATTCTAAATTAAAAATAGTTCAAAGCTCTTTTACCTTACCAGCCCTTAAAAGGGCCTTTTGTGGGGGCATGCCCCAAAGAAAACTACTCTTTTGCCTGAAAAAAAAAACACAATACCACCCCCCAACATTACAACCCACCACCCACATACCCCTAATCTAACCCAAACCCCCCTTAAATAAACCTAACACTACCCTCCTGAAGATCTCCCTACCTTGTATTCACCCCGCTGGGCAGAACTCTTCATCCGATCCGGGCGATGTCCAATCAAGCGGCAAAGAAGAAATCTTCATCCCGGCGATGTTTTTCTCCAAGCATCTTCCATCCTGACAGATGTGTAGAAGAGTGCCTTTATGTCTGCAGTTTCTCCAGCACCTGTCTGAGTCTGCAGGGTATATTTGGTGCAGTCTTTGGGGTGTAAGGTACCAGCGGGATAGCAGTTTGATATTGGTTTCTAATGCGCTTATTGATATAGAGCTTTTTGCAGTTGTTGTAAGTATTTGTTGTTTTTCTTTTGGTATGAGGGAGATTTGTAATTCTGTTTCCAACTTGGTTATATATGGTGGATCAGGTATGGTATCTGCGTTTGCTATTAGCTTATAAAATAATGACAATAGGTGTCTTGATGTTGTCCCTGTGTAGCTTACATGTTCAAACGTTCTCAGTGGTCTTGTTAAATTAGTTCTAAGCTTGTACGTATGAATGTAGTTCCGTATTTGGAAATATGATAGCCAATGTTTGACGTGGAAGCCTGGTTCAGTTTTAAGATCTATCATGGGTTTTAGTAATCCAGTGCAGTGCAGAATGCTGAAGATTGGGATGTTGTTCATAAAGTTATTGATATTTAAATGAGCAGGGGATTTGTTAAATGGCAGGTCTGGGTTTCTTAAGATTGGTGTTAAGTGTAATGGTATTGAAGACAGTGTAGTGTAGTATTATATTATCCCAAAGTTTTAAAGTGTCCAGGATTAAGTTGTTGTTATGAATGAGGGGACATCTGTTTTTATCAATAATACCCCACATGCTACCCAGGTTGCCCACCTTTGCTATATTTGCTATATCCTCCTCTAATATAACCCATTTTTTCTGTTCCCCACCTCTGTGCCAGTTCCAGATTCAGATTAGGTCAGAGGCTTGGTAATAGAGAAGAAGGTTGGGGATTCCCAGACTGCCTTTTTCCTTGGGTCTGTATGTTAGGTGTTTAGCCATTCTAGGTCTTTGATCTAGCCAGATAAAATTGTTTTAAAGGGGATTTGTATGGTGTTGAGAAAGGATTTGGGGAGTGCTAAAGGGATAGTTTGGGATAAGTATAAATTTGTGGGCAATATGTTCCTTTTTCCTGCTGCCACACTACCCAGCCAGGAAATATGTTTTGAGTGCCATGTTGTTAGTTCCAGTTTTATGTTAGAGAGGAGTGTGGAATAGTTGTTATCGTATAAGTCATTATTGCTCTGGGAGAATTTTATCCCCAAATATTTAATCATGTGTGTGTTAGTTTGGTATTTAAATCGTTGTTTGATAGTTAGTAGAATATCTGGGGGAACGTAAACTTGCCTTATTTTTTAAACTTAGTGCTCTGTATTTATTTATTTTTATTTTACAAATTTTATTGAGGTGTTAAAGCAAACATTGCAAACATATAAAAAAAACTATATGCAGTACATGAGTTTTTACAAGCTTAACATATGAATGTCTTAAATGGTTAAAATAAAACAAATTCTTAAGACAAAAAAAAACTGGATCCAAGGTACTTCATAAAGCAGTGTTGTACATACACAAGATAAATTTGACACAATACAACACCTCAGTTTTTACTTAAAGGACCAGTCAACACAGTAAGTTTGCCAATTTTAAAAGTTGTCTTTTTCCACTCCCTCTGTACCAGGTGACAGCCATCAGCCAATCACAAATGCATACACGTACCATGTGACAGCCATTCACAAATGCATACACATATTCTTGCACATGCTCAGTAGGAGCTGGTGACTCAAAAAGTTTAAATATAAAAAGTCTGTGCACATTTTGTTAATGGAAGTAAATTGGAAAGTTGTTTAAAATGGCATGCTCTATCTGAATAATAAAAGTTTAATTTTGATTGAGTGTCCCTTTAACTTACAAAGTAAATATATCTAAATACTTAAAAGGAGTGTTTTACATGCATTAGGAAATGCATACACCTCAGTTTTTAAAAAAAACTATCGCCTAGATTTAGAGTTCTGCGTTAGCCGTCCAAACCAGCGTTAGGGGGTCCTAACGCTGGTTTTGGCTGCCCGCTGGTATTTAGAGTCAGTCAGGAAAGGGTCTAACGCTCACTTTCCAGCCGCGACTTTTCCATACCGCAGATCCCCTTACGTCAATTGCGTATCCTATCTTTTCAATGGGATCTTTCTAACGCTGGTATTTAGAGTCTTGGCTGAAGTGAGCGTTAGAACTCTAACGACAAAACTCTAGCCACAGAAAAAAGTCAGGAGTTAAGAGCTTTATGGGCTAACGCCGGTTCATAAAGCTCTTAACTACTGTGCTCTAAAGTACACTAACACCCATAAACTACCTATGTACCCCTAAACCGAGGTTCCCCCACATCGCCGCCACTCTAATAAATTTTTTTAACCCCTAATCTGCCGACTACACAACGCCGCAAACTACATTATCCCTATGTACCCCTAATCTGCTGCCCCTAACACCGCCGACACCTACATAATATTTATTAACCCCTAATCTGCCCCCACCAACGTCGCCGCTACCTTACCTACACTTATTAACCCCTAATCTGCCGACCAGACCTCGCCGCCAATATAATAAATGTATCAACCCCTAAACCGCCTCACTCCCGCCTCAAAAACTCTATAATAAATAGTATTAATCCCCAATCTGCCCTCCCTAACATCGCTGACACCTAACTTCAAGTATTAACCCCTAATCTGCCGACCGGACCTCACAGCTACTCTAATAAATGTATTAACCCCTAAAGCTAAGTCTAACCCTAACCCTAACACCCCCTAAGTTAAATATAATTTAAAACTAACAAAATAAAATAAATCTTATTAAATAAATTAATCCTATTTAAAGCAAAATACTTACCTGTAAAATAAACCCTAATATAGCTACAATATAACGAATAATTATATTGTAGCTATTTTAGGATTAATATTTATTTTACAGGCACAATAGCTATTAAATAGTTAATAACTATTTAATAGCTACCTAGTTAAAATAATTACAAAATTACCTGTAAAATAAATCCTAACCTAAGTTACAATTAAACCTAACACTACACTATCAATAAATTAATTAAATAAACTACCTACAATTATCTACAATTAAATCAACTAAACTAAATTACAAAAAATAAAAAAAAGATTACAAGAATATTAGGCTAATTACACCTACTCTAAGCCCCCTAAAAAAATAACAAAGCCCCCCAAAATAAAAAAATGCCCTACCCTATTCTAAAATAAAAAGTTTACAGCTCTTTTACCTTACCAGCCCTTAAAAGGGTCTTTTGCGGGGCATGCCCCAAAGAAATCAGCTCTTTTGCCTGTAAAAAAACATACAATACCCCCCCCCAACATTACAACCCACATACCCCTAATCTAACCCAAACTCCCCTTAAAAAACCTAACACTAAGCCCCTGAAGATCTCCCTACCTTATCTTCACCACGCCGGGTATCACCGATCCGTCCAGAAGAGGCTCCGAAGTCTTCATCCTATCCGGCAAGAAGAGGTCCAGAAGAGGCTCCGAAGTCTTCATCCTATCCGGCAAGAAGAGGACATCCGGACCAGTAGACATCTTCATCCAGGCGGCGTCTTCTATCTTCATCCATCCGGCGTGGAGCGGGACCATCTTGAAGCAGCCGACACTGATCCATCCTCTTCTTCCCGCGACTCCCGACGAATGAAGGTTCCTTTAAGGGACGTCATCCAAGATGGCGTCCCTTCAAATTCCGATAACTGATAGGATTCTATCAGCCAATTGGAATTAAGGTAGGAAAATTCTGATTGGCTAATTGAATCAGCCAATCAGATTCAAGTTCAATCCGATTGGCTGATCCAATCAGCCAATCAGATTGAGCTCGCATTCTATTGGCTGTTCCAATCAGCCAATAGAATGCGAGCTCAATCAGCCATCAGCCAATCATAAATGCATACACGTACCATGTGACAGCCATCAGCCATTCACAAATGCATACACACTTATTCTTGCACATGCTCAGTAGGAGCTGGTGACTCAAAAAGTTTAAATATAAAAAGTCTGTGCACATTTTGTTAATGGAAGTAAATTGGAAAGTTGTTTAAAATGGCATGCTCTATCTGAATAATAAAAGTTTAATTTTGATTGAGTGTCCCTTTAACTTACAAAGTAAATATATCTAAATACTTAAAAGCAGTGTTTTACATGCATTAGGAAATGCATACACCTCAGTTTTTTTTATTATTTAAACAATGTATATAACTATATATCCCCTTTAAGTGTCATTAAATAACTAGTGAAGTGTTATCCCCAAATAGTAGACAAGGACTTCTCATGTACCCCTAAAATATTACCTTTGTCTGAGGGTTTTTTCGAGAAATAAAGAAAAGACTATAGTATCTAACCTCAAAGAAATTAACATATTTATTAGCTCAATGAACAAGTTGTTTAACTGCGTACATAGTCTATTGGTTTTGTAAACATGACAATAAAGATTAGGAGGCCTATCAATCCTGCTTTTAAAATAAAGATAGCAAGAGAACGAAGAAAAATTAATAATAGGAGTAAATTAGAAATTTGCTTAAAATTGCATGCTCTATCTGAATCATGAAAGAAAAAAATTTGGATTCAGTGTCCATTTAAAATATAGGATGCTGAGGGTTGCAAAATATGTGCACCTGTTAAAAAAAAATACAACATTCATCACCACATCTTAATGTAAGTAACAAGTAAATGAGAGATCTGTTATGTTCCACTGTCTCGGACGCTGACAGTGAAGACACAACTTAGCATATATAAGTGTGAAGTGGGCACATATCTAATATACCTACTGTTAACAGTATTACGCTTATTATGACTATCACTAAATATAAAACAGGTAGAGAAATATATACTTAAAGCTATTTAATATCAAAAAAGTTCCTAGTGTCAATAGCAATCGAATTATGGAATAGATGGAATAAATGTTCAGCTTTAGTACAAGCTAACTACGTAGAGCCTGGTATTCCTTCCCTTAGCCCACTAAAACTTTAACGCTGTCTGAAGAATAGTAAAAGCTCTGCAGTGTCCAATGCCCAATCCAAGAGTTCTCACATATGTTGGCTCTCGTAGTGTAGCTCTGTCGGAAAATGTCTAACACATCAGTGGAAGGAGCCACATTCAGATATATGGGTCGCAGTTTAGGGTGATCAAGTTGCCATGCTGATTATGCATGCAGTCGATTGTTGACCAGTAAAAGGTCTCGGCCAGAATAAAACTCTTCTCCAACTGACCCTCCTTTGTGCTGATATGGTCCATCCACGGGCTCCATGGCTGTGCAATTTGGCAGTTTTCCAGGGTACATGGGGTCAATGGCTCCTGCTTGAGTGTAAGGTCTGTACATCTGGTCTGATCCGCTGCAGTAAGTTGCATATGCAGGGTTTTAACTAGAGATGAGGGTGACCTTTTGATGGTATTTTTACTTTCATGAGGCTGTGCCGATAACATTTGCTTGAGTCTTTGGCTCGTTGAGAGGTCCTCCATCTCCTCCACTTCAGGTTTAGCAACATCCCGCTCCATATTCTCAGGCTTAGCTAGGAACACAAGGTGACCCAGTCTAGTAATACGTTTTCACTCAAATTCTTTAAGTAGGGTCTGCACAGCTAAGCAGAATTCTTCCATGTTTATACAACAATAGAACCTGCAGGTCATTACACCTTTCAACAAGTATTGCAACACACCCTTGGCATTGTGATACGGCATAAACCCGAAGGTACTCTGCTGGGGGGGGGGGGGTCGGTGGGAGGCTGCAACCTCAATAAAAGCTCTGGTGTTCTGTTGCTGGCAGCTAACTCTTTGATTTTAGGATCATCAGATGGAAAACAATTAGCTTGTCTGGAATATATATAACTTCATGCCACAAAGTCCAGTAAGGGAACAGCACACAGGAGTAAAAGATGTGCACGGTAGACCTAGGGTGCTGCCAAGCCCTAATACACATATATAAAGATAAGCAGGGTCTCCAGCACTTTTCAAACAGACTTTATTTGTACACAGATAGCTATCTGTGTACAAATAAAGTCTGTTTGAAAAGTGCTGGAGACCCTGCTTATCTTTATATAACTTCATGCCAGATGGAATCTTTTTAAGGTATTTTGTCAAGCTAAATCGTCAAGTCTGGCGCAGCACTTAAAACTGCGACCTATCATGGCCGCCACCCTGAATTTCCCCCTGCTCTGTATTTTTTAATCTTCATGCAGATATTTAGGTTAGTGTGCGTTCTTGTTTTTTATTTCCATTGCCTTTTTCAGTTTGTGGATGTTCTTGTAGCTCCTTGGTTATTTTGTTTGGCTTAGTTTTCCTCCTCTTGTTCTATTGCCATGAGTAATAGCCAGGATCAAGCAGCAGGTCTCCTCAGTAATTCTGATTGCTGCAGCCTAGCCTTGCAGAACTTGGTTTGTGGATCTAGTTCAGATGTCCCGTTGTCCTCCGTGGCCTCTTCCTTTGCGCCATGACCTTCTGTCTCAAGGTCCGTTTTTTCATCAGGATCTCAAATCTCTAAGCTTGATGGTTTAGAGATTGAAGCTTAGGTCTTAGACAGAGAGTTTTTTCTGATTCTGTCATTGAGACTTGATTCAGGCCGTAAACAAGGAAGATTAATCACAAGGTTTGGAAGGATTTTATTTCTTGGTGTGTGAAGCATCATTTCAGCTGGCACTTTTCTGGAATTCCTACAATTCTTCAATTTCTCCAAGATGGTTTGGATAAGAGTTTATCTGCCAGTTCTTTCACAAGAAGATTGCTAAATTTCTGAATATTCAGAGTTTTGTTCAGGCTTTAGTCAGGATTAAGCAAGTGTTTAAATCTGTTTTTCCTCCTTTGAACCTTAATTTTGTTCTAAGAGTTTTGCAGGTTTCTTCTTTAGAACATATGCATAATTTGGATATTCAGCTTTTGCTCTGGACGGTTTTGTTTTGTTTGGCCATTTCTTCTGCTAGAATAATTTCTGAATTGTCTTCTCTTTCTTGTGAGCCTCCTTATCATGTTTTTTTTAATCAAGATAAGGCAGTTTTGAGTACTAAATTTGATTTTTTTTGCCTAAAGTGGTTTCTGCGGATAAAATTAATTGTGAAATTATTGTTACTTCTTTTTGTCCTAATCTGAAGAAATCTAAGGAGATGCTTCTCCACAACTTGGATGTAGTCAGAACTTTGGAGTTTTATTTACAGGCTACTAGGGATGTTAGGCAATCCTCTAGTTTGTGTGTTCATTTTTCCAGTTCCAGGAAGGGTAAGACTTACTTGGAGGTAGGACAGTCTCCTCCTAAATGTATTAATGACCATTCTACTAGATCAGTGGCTATCTCCTTGGCTTTTAAGAATGAGGCATCTGTTGATCAAATTTGAAGGCAGCTACTTAGTCTTCCTTACATACTTTTTCTAATTCTACCATTTCGATGTTTTTGCTTCCTCTGAAAAAGCTTTTAGTAGAAAAGTTTTTTAGACAGCTGTTTCTAGTCATTAAGTGTTTGTTGTATATCCTATATAATAAAAGGCCAAGTGTGTTTGTCCGAAGCTGTCATGCGCAGTAGAGACTGCGGGCGAGGACAAACAAACTTGGCCTACCTCACCTGGTGTTTGGCGTGGAGTGGGCGTGACGTGGACGGGCGTGACATGGGTGGGGCCGGGTGTGACATGGGCAGGGCTGTGTGTGGCCGGGCCAGATACACTAAAGAGAGAGGGGAGAGAGAGCAAAAGAGGGGGAAGAGAGAGAGCAAAAGAGAGGGGGGAGAGCACAAAAGAGGGGCGAGAGAGCGCAAAAGAGGGGGGAGAGAGCGCAAAAGAGGGGGGAAAGAGCGCAAAAGAGGGGGGAGAGAGAGCAAAAGAGAGGGGGAGAGAGAGCAAAAGAGAGGGGGAGAGAGCTCAAAAGAGAGGGGGAGAGAGCTCAAAAGAGGGGGGGAGAGAGCGCAAAAGAGGGGGGGGGAGAGAGCGCAAAAGAGGGGGGGAGAGAGCGCAAAAGAGAGGGGGGAGAGAGCGCAAAAGAGAGGGGGGAGAGAGCGCAAAAGAGAGGGGGGAGAGAGCGCAAAAGAGAGGGGGGGAGAGAGCGCGAAAGAGAGGGGGGAGAGAGCGCAAAAGAGGGGGGAGAGAGCGCAAAAGATGAGGGAGAGAGAGCAAAAGAGGGGGGAGAGAAAAAGAGAGGAGAAAGAGCGCAAAAAGAGGGGGGAGAGAGCGCAAAAGAGAGGGGGGAGAGAACAAAAGAGGGGGGAGAGAGAGCAAAAGAGGGGGGAGAGAGAGCAAAAGAGGGGGGAGAGAGAGCAAAAGAGGGGAGAGAAAGAGAGCAAAAAAGGGAGAAAAAGCAAAAGAGGGGGGAGAGAGCAGAAGAGGGGCGGGGAAGAGAGAACACAAAAGAGAGGAGGGAGAGAGAGGGAGCAAGGGTTGGAACCGCGGTACTTAAAAAAATTGGCCCGTGTACACGGGCTTTAGGACTAGTATATATATATATATATATAATTATTATTTTTTTTGCAGCATAAAAAAAAGAAGAAATTAAACATTTTGGTAATCCGACCATCGTTACTCATGGACTCTGCGGCTTGGGCATTACTTTCCCAGGAGTAATGGTGCGATGCCTCTCACCTCCTATGAAAAAAAAATATTTTTAAAGGCAATATTCCGTTTGACAAAGGTTATATTTAAAGGTGGCAATGTATTCAGACAAGCAGCTAATAAATGTTTATCATATTTAAAGATGCTTCAAAAGCTACCTTTCAAATTGATGGGACGCTCACTTAGACTCCCCACTGGGACTCTGATTTCTTATGCAGCTATTTCAAAGGACAAAATAAAGGTAAAGAAGATGTGTGTGTAAACAATTTAGTAAACTCCAGCAGGTAAACCTGATCGTTGGGAACGCATTCAAATGGAGAAAAGTTTACAGTGCGATGTTCCTGGAGGTGATGTTGATCAGATTTTCTCTGCTCATCATACGACCTTAAAGGGACATATAAGTGCACAATTAAAATGCTCTTATGTGTAAGATGATTTTATTATTGCACTATTTCTTATATAAGCAGGTGTTTAGCCCCCTGTTAAAGTCAGCTTCATAGCAGCAATGCAGTACTAAGGCCTAGCTGAACTCATTGAGTAAGCCAATGACAGGGGCTAGCTCCCAGTAGTGATTTTGGCTACTAAGCCTACCTAGGTATGCTTTTCAGCAAAAGGATACAAAGAAAACAAAATAAATTTAATAATGTAAGTAAACTGAAACGTCTTTAAAATTGTATTTGAATTATAAAAGTATAATTTTATGCCCCTTTAATCCCAGACTAAATATTATTTCATTTTAATAACCCTGAAGCAGCCTCTCCTCGTCCTCCATTTTTTCCAAAACCTGTGTTATTATAGGAAAGCAACTCACTAAATTGCACTTATTTTTTTATTATTCCATAATACAGGTAGTAGCAAATTCAATGTGATTAGAATGTGCATTAAAAGAGAAATAGATGCGTATGTATCTGTACCCCACCAACTCAAACACACTGGATTGCATACCCCCCAACTGTCCCGATTTTCGCGGGACAGTCCCGATTTTAGGGGTCTGTCCCTCTGTCCCGATTTGCCCCAGGCATTTAAAAAAAAATTATTTTTTTTTTTTAAATTCTATTGGGCCCATACTCAGAAGCAGCTGGCTTTGCTCTCACAGGGTTAGATACCTGTTGAATTCCCTGTGGAAAAGGAATGGTGTGTGGGTTAAGCAGGAGTAAGAAGGCTGTATACACTCTGACCAAGGGTAATGGTGACCTCTCTAACCTACCTCTGGTAATGATGATATCTAACCCCTGGTGATAATACTAGCATGCCTTCAGTTTTATACAATGAGCAGTGCTAATACCAGGGTAACGAACAGTGGCAGCCGCAGACTGCCAGCTAATGTGATTGCCAACCCCAGGACCCCATACAATGAATTACAGATACGCATATATGATGTAGTGCGTGTGTCTATCTGTATCCATAACTGTGTGTGTGTATCTGTATGTATAAGTTTATGCTATGTAGTGTGTGTGTGTCTGCATGTATAAATGTAAGCTATGTAGTGTGTGTATGTGTAGGCTTACCATAATTTTTAGAGTTGAAACTGGGACCACCTGGTGCGGTGCCAGTGGGGGTGTGGTCAGGAGCGTGGTCAAGGGGGCGTGGCAATTACCGGTCCTTTTAAAGTAGTAGCTTTTATGTGTGTAATGTTTCGTGGATACTCTACCCTTCCTCAGTCAAACAAGTGAATCACACAGTTTAAATAGACCATAACACCACCCCCTAGTGAAAAAGGCACCATTATGTTGTCATGGCAAATGAATCATTAATTTAAATCTCAGATTCTAAATAATGCCAAACATCAAGCATAATTATCATTTTCATAATTATCAATTTCACAATGTAATATCTGCAGTGTAATATGTGTTTTATGTGTCTAAGGAACAGAGCCAAATACTGATAAGGCATAAATACAACAATGAATGAAAGTAAAAAAGAAACACATACCCGCTAAAGCTGTTTAAGAGACTACTCTATACCATAATGATTATAGCTAAAATGCTATTCTGCATGAAGTAAAGCAAGATCCAGGCCAAAAATCCTTCCTGTCTGTACTTCCTAGTCATACCCACATGATTCCCCTAAAGGTGTATTACCGGCAATGTCACCAGGGGTCGGCGGGGGGGGGGGGGGGGGTTAAATTCTTAGAAAAATAAACCAACTAATACTACAAAATTAAAAAACCCTATGCTGCTCACTCAACCTGTATTACTAAATGTAAACTTTGAAGGACACGAACGTTAAGCTAAGCAGGGCTGTATGTAACAAAGTACCAGCATCCAACTATGCTGGAGAGCCACAGTCCAGTCATTTTGAATGATGTGTCTGGGTTTCAGGTGGTCTGAAACCCGGACACGTGATTTGAAACCTGGAGGTGGCAACCCTACTGGGACAGAATGAACAACTGGGTGAGACACTGGGACAGCGCCTCCAAACCGGGACAATCCCAGTAAAAGTGGGACTTCTGGTAAGCCTATGTGTATCTGCATGTATAAGTGTATGCTATGTAGTGTGTGTGTGTCTGCATGTATAAGTGTATACTATGTAGTGTCTGTGTATCTGCATGTGTAAGTGTATGCTATGTAGTGTGTATGTATCTGCATGTATAAGTGTATGCTATGTAGTGTGTGTGTGTCTGCATGTATAAGTGTATACTATGTAGTGTGTGTGTATCTGCATGTGTAAGTGTATGCTATGTAGTGTGTATGTATCTGCATGTATAAGTGTATGCTATGTAGTGTGTGTGTATCTGCATGTATAAGTGTATGCTATGTAGTGTGTGTGTATCTGCATGTATAAGTGTATGCTATATGTAGTGTGTGTGTATCTGCATGTATAAGTGTATGCTATGTAGTGTGTGTGTACCTGCATGTATAAGTGTATGCTATGTAGTGTGTGTGTATTTGCATGTGTAAGTGTATGCTATGTAGCATGCTACTGTGCATTTTTGCTGACTTTAAAGGCCAGAATCTAGAATATTAATAGGGAATGCAGAGAGTAGTTTTAAAGAATTTATTAATAAATGTGCAATTAAGATAAAAATATTTAGCAATGTCTTTGCAAAGGCTAATTAAATACAGCGCTCACATAGCCATACCAGTGGTTTGAGCTTGTGTTTGATTTGCTGCCTAAGTGTATTAAAATATATGACTTTATTTAGAATTTTATTTTTATTACTTTGGTCTTATGATTTATTAAGCCCCGCCCACCACATTTCAATTTTTTTGCGCGGGGGGGGGGGGGGTGTCCCTCTTTTGAATTTTGAAATGTTGGGAGGTATGCATCTATCTATCTATTTATATGTGCATTCTAATATAGACAGAAAAAATAGATACAAACAGCCAAAAAACACGCTATATATTACATTTATATACATATGACATATGTATACATACAGTATACTCTGAAACATGTTAAAAAAATGCTCCAATGTGCTAGATAATTCTACTATTGCTATTTTGTGCTTGTAACAGTGTTTAACCCCTGCTGGTGGGTTACAAACATAGTTAAATCCAGCTCCAAAGAAGGAATGCAGTAAGGGGAGTTCGCTTAGCTGAACACCAAACATAAGTGAGTGCAGCTTTTATCTTCCTTGATTGTAAATCAGTTATGCAAATATCAGCTGAAGGAGACACTGCCTTTAACACAGAATACATAATGAGTTAATACAGACTAGCAGGAGGAGATCAGCAGATTGCATTTGATCATGCCTTGGTTTGTTATTGTGTGACTGACTATGAAAGTAAGTACATGATTCTATGCAGGCTGGCACAAGCTCCACCCTCAGACATGTTTCTTTATCTATGCTGTTGTTTTTTTAACCACACAATAATGATCATTATTTAGGAAGTTAATCATTTATCTGCCTAAAAAAAAGGAATAGAAAATAAGGAATAAATAAAGCAAGTTCATTGATACTGCTCCGGGGGGAAGGCCTGTGACGCACAAAACAGGAACAAACTTTCATTGCTTCTTTGTAGTCAAGTGCACGCCCAGCAGCTGGACGGACCAGTCTGGCTGGCTGCTGCATATCTTTGGGAAATTGTTGTTTGGAGTAGTTGTCTATGAAGAAACTAAAAAGGTAAAAGTACAATTTTTATAATGAACTTGCATTATCTTGATGTACAATTAACTCGTTTTTAAGATGCAGACTTATTATGGGATACAGTCAGATGATTAATTACTTTATTACACTTTTCATTCCTGCTATATATTGTAAGTAAATACAGCAGCCACTGTGCAGAAACCTACATCACAGTTACTACTATAAGAACATATTTACATGCTATTATAATAATATTCTCATAGTCAAATAACCAATTGTAAAATCTCCCAATAATTCCACATATTTTAAATGTACTGTACAATATAATGTATAGTTATGTATATAATTAAGTGGGTTTTTTTTTGGGGGGGGGGGGAACTGTTGCATTATACAAACCCATAGATTGATTGATTGTTTGAATAACAGAAGCACAATAGAAAAAAGAATAGAAGGAAAATTGCATTTTTTAACTCTATGTATAGTTTTTAACTCTTAAAAAGACACCAGATGTTTTGGAATGCACATAGTTGACTAAATCAATCTATAAAAGCTACTTTTTCAAAACCTCCGCATTTTCCAGGTACAGCGTCTGGGTTGGCTGTGTGCAATAAAGGGTTAAGTACCCAAACCTCTGAACATGCCATTGGAAATATCATGGTATCTAATACTATTTTATAAAATCTAATTGCAACATAAACATAATTGCTAAAGCCGTTCTTTTTTGCGGCTGCAGTATACTGGAGTGTGGGACAGTAGAGCCCAGTATGCCATCAACTAATTATATCCCTTAAAAGCAGGGATGGGGAACCTTGGCCCTCCTGATGTTGCAGAACTACTTTACCCATGATGCTTAGGCACTCTGAAGTCCAGTTGAGCATCATGGGATATGTAGTTCTGAAACATCAAAGGACCAAGGTTCCCCATCCCTGCTTTACAGGTTAGACCTCTAAAAGTGATTTTTTGCAAACACACGTATTGCACACATGCTTTTTATGGAATCTGAAGCGCATTACTGTGTTTTCTCTATGCCGATTTTATTTTCCTATTTCAGGGAAATATATATTTATAACATTATTCAGTAAATAAAACCCATTAATCAGTTTGTAATTAACTTACAAATTGTATTTCATTAGAAGTTAAAGTGAATGTAAATTTTGGTGCTAAAGTGCCCGTTTTTTAAAAATTTGATTAAAAACAGGGGCACTTTAATTCATCAAAATTTACATTTCACTCCTGTTGTGAAAAAAAACTTACCTTTTAATCTTCACAGCAGCTCCAGCTTCCTCCGGTCGTTGCAAGCCATTTCTGATGTCAGAAATGATGGATAGGTCATCCTCCAATCACGGCTTCCCCCCCGGTGAATCAGTGTCTGATTAAACACTGTGATTGGAGGAAGCCGGATTCCTCATTTTAGACCCAGGAAGAGGCTTTGCGATGGGTGGAGGAAGCTGGAGCTGCTGTGAAGATTAAAAGGTAAGTTTTTTTTTTTTTTTTTTTTTTTTTTTTTTTTTTCTCTCTCTTAACAGGAGTGAAATGTAAATTTTGCTGAATTATTGTGCCCCTGTTTTTAATAAAAATTTAAAAAACCGGGCACTTTAGCATCAAAATTGACATTCACTTTAATGTGGCTAATTCTTTAACGGAATAGGTCAAAATTGAAATGTGCATGGGAGCATTTCAATGATAAATAGAAGCATTTTTGCAGTATACTTCAATTAGCAAAAATGCTTCAAGTAAAAGTTATTACTGTGTTTCTGTGGCATACGCACATATGCTATATGGGCCTGTGCACCAGTATTCAAGCTCAGAGAGCTGGCAGTGGTTTATTGTGCATGTGAAGACTTAATTTGTGTCATATAAGCCACTGCTGACTCTCTTTTAAGAAGGTATAGGGTTTGAATACTGGTGCACGGGCCCTGACAACATATGTGCATATGCTGCTGCACATCACTTATAACTTTTGCTAACGTAAGTGTATTGCATCAATGCTTTTATTTAAAATTTAATTGCACGTTTCAATTTTGACCTTGTTGCATCTAAAAGAGAGCATTTTAAAATGTATAAGGATTTAGTTATTCATAAATGGTTGTTTCTGACCTAAATAAAAGAGTTTGCTTTAAAGCTTATGAAGGCATGTGATTGTCTACCATTAGAGCTGTAGGAGTTGTTTTTAACAACCAGTAAACAATATGTGCCTAGGGAAATAGTGTAGACAAACATGCAGTCACTCCCAATGAGCCTGCAATTAAGTTTAGTGGATGCAAGGGTTAAAAATGCTCTCTAGTCTGTACTAGACCTAGAAAATCACTGTTTAATGCCACTGACACTGATCTATCAATGCTGCCACCACACATGACAATTGGACTGGGGAGTTCTAGGTTTCCCAGAATTAACTGCTAACAACCCAGAAACATAAGTCAGCAAAATCACAATACTGTTATATCTGTCTCTTTTGTGTCATAATTCAGATATTAGACAAAGGCAGAACATAATAAATGAAGATTTATTATGAACAAAATAGTCACAGTGCATATTAAATAAAAGACAATTAACAAACAATTATACTATGCAAGCATATTAAAAGGGGAAAATAGCAGAATCTATTACTTTATAAACATAGTTTCTGTCCAAAGAGAGATTGTAGAAACAAAATGTCTATCCATGTCTGATGCCTCACAAATGATTGTCACATTTTTAAAATCATAGTACACATTGAACAAATTTTGAGATCACCTTCAGTTATTAGCCCAGCACTTTATAGGAGGGCAGGAATATGTACTGCCCTCTTTATGGCGGGCAATAAAGCAGTTTCCAAGATCTAGCTGACAATATGAAATACATTATAATGTTATATTTTTGCCACATTTATTCACCCATTATAATAGCATCATTAAAATTAACCTGAGACATCCTAGTTTGAAATATTGTCAGCTATGAGTATTTGATGCTGACATGTTTTTCATCAGCCAATTTTGGACATTTTTGCTAATAAACTAAGTAGAACAATAAATATAAATACTCTAAGATCTTACTTGGAAAGAAACCAACCATTTAAAGTTACCCAAGCCACAAATTGAAATTGCTAGCCACACCTTCGCAGACATCCCAACCCTTCCGGAAGTCTCCTGCATTGAAATAGTGTCTCCCTGACACCCGCAAACTAAACATAATATCCCAGAAACTTGGCTATATAAGGTTAGTGAGCTCGGCCTGTCTGGGGGACGGGGCTGCTTTTACACACTGGGTGCCTATTGGCTGAGCGACCTACTCATATACTCCAGCCCGGCCGGGGTATTCAGAAATCCTATTGATCAGTGGCATAGACCCTCCCCCTTGTATGATTGGCCTTAGAGAACGCCCTTGCCATGACTATACGGAATGTACTCGTAACCGGGACTGGTGGTTATGACAGAGAGAGAATAGACAATTATATTTAGGAGGAGCAGTGGATTATATTTACCGACAGGTAGAAACACAATTTTTCATTTAATTTACTGTCTATGCACTGAATTTATATCGTCAGATGTAACCTCATAATGTGGAAGTGCTCTCAAAGTCCCCCAAACTATGGTCCTGAATTTAACAAAATACACGGGATGTAGGATATCTAACTAAAATAAAAGGCATTATTGTACAGTGCAAATATGTTTTTATATAGGCACAATTGGGTTAAATGGGTAATGCCAATTCTAAAAGATGCTTAGGTGAATTTCTGTTTAGTAATTTGTTTATTCACTTAGTATGTAAGAGATGTGTAATTAGCACAAAGTCCTAGACCCAGACCCTGTGTGTTGTGTAATATTCATATGTAGACATTCCAACTCGTCAGTTGAGTCAATGGTAGGGTGACCCATATTGCCACTTTAAAAAGGGACACATGAAAAATACATGTCAGGGATGTTTTCAGAGCTGTTTAAAGAAATGTTTTGTACAAGAACCCTGACATATGTATTTATCATATGTGTCCCTTATTAAAGCGGCAATATGGTCAGCCTAGTCAATGGGCATCCTGTAAAACATTGGGGGGGGGGGTCTGAGGTGGGGTACTTCCCTGAAATGAGTTTTTGCAGGTTGGGATGTCTGCCTTTGTTGTAGAAAGATATATCCACTTCAGGGAAATTCAGAGCAATTTACTTTCAATCTTCACTCACACCATTCCAGATACTGGTTAGCTTAGGATTTTACAAATACATACACATACACTTTACGAGGAACAAACAGCTTAGTAGCTTGTTCTATGAAGTTACCACCTAGGAGCAGCATCTTTTAGCCAAATTGTGCTTTTCACAGAGGAGAACTTCCATGAAGTATGTCAGTCTGATCCCAATGGACCCCAGATTATCGTTTCACCCCAGGATATTGTCATGACACATGCTTTTCCTATTACTTTCAATATCAAATTTAAAACCATAATAAATTGGCCGCATTAGGCAGATTTGTTTTTAGGTAAATTTTAGATTTAGTGCTCATTTATACATGCATGATAGAAGCATAATGCTCCTTTTAAAAATGATTTGTGATAAATATAAAACTTAGAAATGCTTGGAAATGTGAATAATGTAATTGTGTTATACAATTTATAATTGGTGTCATCATTATTTATGTGCAATTTTCATTTCAGAAGATAACATTTTAATGTATTTTAGTTTCAGGTGTTGTATGTTATAAAAACATTCTTGAGAAACAAAATGGGATCCTGGACTCCTGTTCACTGCAAATGCTGTGTACAACCTTCCGTGCGAACGCTCGCTGCAATGCAGCTTAAAGAGGACATCAAACCCGAGACAAAAAAATGGCTCATATCTATTCTAGAAGCACCCAAAAAAGATGGAGGTAACACTTTTATCAGTGTTGTGACTTAGATATATTAGTGGTGGTGAATATTTGTTCTATTCACTATAGATTTGTGTATAAAATATAGTTTCCTCTTGCAGAAAAAAATATTTTATTGTATCCTTAATCCTGCCCTCCTCATTTGCTTTTCTACTGATCACCACCCTCTATGTCCTATATAGAGAACATAATGAAGCCATTATGAAAACTAATAGCAACAGCAGATTTCTCACAGAGGCTTAATTCTAATAAGCTAATCAAACTCACTAAGTTATTTAGTAACACCTTGCGTTACATAGGGCTTATTATGTCTGGTTACTATGACCCCCCCTCAACCACTAACCATTAAAGCAGCATTTTTAGTTGAAACATTACATGCTCTAATTTGTTAGAAAAGTAATTGTTTTTAGTACTCAGCCTGGAATTCCAGGAAAGGAGTTAAACACATAAATAATGTCTCACTCAGAAGCTGGTCCCGAGCAGGAAACAAATTGGCAGCCAATCACTGACTCTGTTCAGCTTTGGAGCTGCAGTCTTTGTGGCTGCTGAGTAGGACTTTATCTATGTAGTCCAGATGAAATAGTGAAAAAAATGACATGCTGTAATTTAAGTAGAGCATATTATTTTTCCAGTTCAATGCCTTTGTAAATCTAACTCCAAGCTCCCTGCTGCAATTTAATCCTAACCATGACTCCTCATCCCTCACTACAATTTAATATAAGTGCTATGTCCTGAACAATCCTCCCTCCAAGATATTAACACTATACACAAACAATGCACCTCAAATAAACCTTAAAGGGACGTTCCGGTCAAAATTTAAATGCACATATATTCATTACATCTTTATCTCAATAAAAACATATTAGCAACAGACAAGTATTGGCAAAATGCTTCTAGTAAAAGTTATCACTGTTTTAGTGTTAGCATTTTTCTCTGCAGGTGCATGTGAAGCATAGCTACATATTCTCAGTGCACCAGCATTATAAATGCTGCAGCTGGTCAGAGTGCCAGTGGGGCTTGTATCATGTCAGCAATTAACAAATTAAGTCATTACCAGATATTACAAGCACCATAGATTCTCTTAGCAAGTGTTGTGTTTCAAATGCTGGTGCACAGTACATACTTAAATACACTTTTGAAACAGCTATAGCTTTTATTAGAAGCATTTTTGCACATGCATGTATATTAAAAAGAAGAAAAAATGCTTCTATTCAAAACAGAAATGCATCCTATGTGGATTCCAATTTTGGCTGGAATGTCCCTTTAACTGAGCTGACCCTATTGTCCTGCCACAATGCAAATCAAATCATTCAATAAAGATTGGATCTACATTACCATAGCAAGTAAATAATTAGCACAAT
This sequence comes from Bombina bombina, assembly GCF_027579735.1. Lineage (NCBI taxonomy): Eukaryota > Metazoa > Chordata > Amphibia > Anura > Bombinatoridae > Bombina > Bombina bombina. The sequence continues at coordinate 1,346,444,145 of NC_069499.1, forward strand.
TTTTTTTAAATTTTTATGTGTGTTTTAAAAGTTTTCACTTAAATTTAAAAATACATAAGTCAAATTGAACAGCAGAAATGCTTCTAGTAGAAGTTATCACTACTTTCCTAATAACACTGACTGGGTGCCAATAAAGTGGGCTCAGTGCAGGCCTACTATGGGTGCCAATAAAGTGGGCTCAGTGCAGGTCTGCTCTGGGATGCCAACAAAGTGGGCTCAGTGCAGGTCTACTCTGGGATGCCAACAAAGTGGGCTCAGTGCAGGTCTACTCTGGGATGCCAACAGCTTGCTGCATGAGCTGGAGGAAAATGGACCTGCAAACAGAATTCCATATATCAGCAGTGTGTAATTCGCTTTAATAAAGTTTTTAAAAGAACAGTAATGACTTGAAAAATGGATTTGTCCAAGTTAAAAAGAAAAAAAAATGCTTCTGACTGGATTTGAAATGTACAGTTGTGGTATGTCAGGATGTGGAGTACAGCAGTGACTCGTGCTCTACAGATGAGGTCTCCCTGTTATCCTTTGTTTGCAGCTTTTTCATTCTAAGCAAAATAAGATGAGCACTTGTTATCAAATGTAACCACTTCCTGCCGGGACTCATTTGCCTACATTGGAATAAAGTTCTGATGTAAACAAATGAGTAAATAATTTTAATCACACGATCGTTCAAGCGATCGTGTAATTTCAATGATGAGATCAGGTCGGGGGGGGGGGTTGCCTATGATGCTAGGCACACCCTAAAACCCAAAATCCCATATAGGAAGTTGCAATGGTTTTAGGACAGTCGACCTGTTAGGATGGCATAGAATGTCCTAATGGCGGGAAGTGGTTAAGCAGTATCAGAGAGAAACCCACAGACATCCACAATAGCAAAAAAAAAAGGCACCACAGAACCACAGACATGAACAGGCACAGTCAAGAGGAGCTGCGTTATTTGTCTTCCTTACCTCTTGATTAATTTATACCAGTGAATATGCACCTGCTCAGCCTTCCTGTACAAACAAGTTGGCACAGAAAAGGCGTAGGAGGCGGGACCAGCCCTGACTTGGCTCACATACACAGCAAGGCATTGTGAGGAAGGGCCAGGGCTGGCCCTGCATCATTAAAACAGTAAGTACGGCTGCACCAGACAAAATAGACGTGAAATCTTCAGTGTAAGATGAAAAGATTTATTTCGGCATAAGCATAAAAACAAAAATATTCACTGACATAGTCAAAAACAAGTAGAAAGCTGCTCACTCCAGGGCCGGAGTAAACAGAGGTAGCAACAATAGAAACTGTATACGCGTTTCGTGCTGGGCTGCTGCACTTGATCACTACATGAATTGTATCTCCTGATGCTACCCTTAAATAGCCATAGAAAATGTAATTAATCAACCTTCCGGTTAACCCCTACATGGCAATTACATTCTGCTGACACATACAACTGAAAGTACTACACTAAAATGCGGAATTGTTATTACTTTAAGCTAAAAGGTGGAGACATTTTAAATGATTCATATATATTCATATGAGACACTCCCATATACATATTTATGTAAAGGCAGAGACAAAATCGACACATGATAAAAGAATAGTATCAATTAATTATACAAACAAATTCACGTCAGCCTCAACATTTAATCCCTCTGGTGACCTTGTTTGTAAATAAAAAATCCATTTCACTTCTTTTTTACAGAGTGCATAATCTCTGTCACCCCCTCTTTTTGTCCAGGGCACATGGTCAATGGCTTGAAAGGTAGCTAATGAGGCTAATAATGGCCCTGCATCATGCACAAATAATAATGCTTACAAGTGGGCAGGGCAAAAACAACCAACCCCTGATCGCAACTGGCCCCGCTCACCGGCCAAATTCCCTGCATGCCCTATGCTCAGCATGGTCCAGTATCCCTCCAGCTGTCAGGTGGTTGTCAGACCAATAAGTACCTCACATCACTGGTGACTCTAAGCAGGCCTGTATCGCATAGAAATATAGATCACAAGACCTCATTTTAAAGATACAAAGTACATTTGATAATAGAAGTAAATTGGATTTTTTTTAAAAAATGATTAGTTATGTTAGTTGCAATATATTTAAATGTTTCTTTGGTTCTTTCATATCCCTTTAAAGGGACATAAATCCCAAAATTAATTATTAGAATACAGCATACAATTTTTAATACCTTTCCAATTTACTTCTGATCAAACTTGCTTCATTCTCTTGGTATCTTTTGTTGGAGTGGTAATGCACTAGTGGGAGCTAGCTGAATACATCGTGTAAGCCAATGACAAGAAACACATATGTTCAACCACCAATCAGCAACTACCTCCCAGTAGTGTATTGCTGCTATTTAGCCTTCCTAGGCAAGCTTTTCAATTAAGGATTCCAAGAGAGTTAAGTAAATTGTTATTTCTGAATAATGAAAGAAAAATGTTGCGTTTCTTGTCTCTGTGTTGTACCGTAAAGCACTTGATTGAAATATTTAATAAACAATATTATGTCTAAGTAATATTATGTTGTTTAATCCCTAGATGCTGTTAGGGCATTGGCCTTTAAAGCCGTCTTTTGCGGCGTCCTGCTCCCCTCTTTGTTAAAAATATGATGGCTTCGACTGGGGGGCCTTCTTACCAATGCAGGAAGTTCCCCAGGAGTAGGGTAGCCATATTGCCATATGAAAAATACATATGTCAGGGCTGTTTAAAAAAAATGTTTTAAAGGGACAGTAAACACCAAAATTTTTGTTGTTTAAAAAGGTAGATAATCCCTTTATTACCCATTCCCCAATTTTGCATAACCAACAGTTATAATAATATACTTTTTACCTCTGTGATTACCTTGTATCTATGCCTCTGCAAACTGCCCCCTTATTTCAGTTATTTTGACAGACCTGCATTTTTAGCCAATCCGTGCTTGCTCTTAGGAGCTTCACATGCCGGAGATCAATGTTATCTATATGAAACGCATGAACTAACGCCCTCTAGTGGTGAAAAACTGTCAAATGCTTTCCAATTAGAGGCAGTCTTCAAGGTCTAAGAAATTAGCACATGAACCTCCTAGATTTAGCTTTCAACTAAGAATACCAAGAGAACAAAGCAAAATTGGTAATAAAAGTAAATTGGAAAGTTGTTTAAAATTACATGCCCTATTTAAATCATGAAAGATTTTTTGTGACTTTACTGTCCCTTTTAAATAATCCATTATAAGAAACTTGACATGTATTTTTCATGTGGCCTAAGGCGGCAATATGGTCACTCCACCCAGGAGCCAATCGGCACCATTGGAGTCACATAATCACAGGGGCGATCATGTGACATCCTCTCTGCCCTAATAGTTTACTTCCAAACTTGCGCAATTGCCTCTGTCCGGAAGGGGTTTACATGTCCATTATAAAAAATATTTATTTTTCTATTTTGCAATCACTACAAACATTGCAAAAAATACTGCCACTCTTATGAATTAAGTGGAAACCTCAGGGAAAAAGCACACATGCTTCCCTTATATTCAAGTACACTGTATATGCACCACCCAGTAATCTGTATGGTGTGAAATAGACATGAGGGAAGTGTAGAAATTACTCACATTGGAGTTAAAGGGATAGTAAAATGGGATAAAAGGGATAGTAAAATGGTGCTTTTCTGATGCTCCCTAAAGTGGTCAAAAACTAAAATCTGTATCCCAAGATTTTTTATTTTTTTTGCCTTATTTTTTTCAAATGTCACAAATTGCCTGAACTAGCTATTAATTTGCAGCATTATGAAGAGTTTATAGAATTGACTTTTTAGCATCTCTGTGGAGTGGTTGACAAATATAAGAATATGATCTATCCGACGGCGCTAACTGCTAAGACCTAAGCTCCTATAACAATTGGGTCTCTAGATACCCAAGAAAAGAGTCTAAAAGAATTGTGATGTGTTAGGAGCGCCTAGTGAAAGGCTAGGTCTAAATAAGGGTGTGAACTAAAAGTGTCGTTAAGTACACTAGCACAATGAGCCCAAATTGACAAATTTAATATAGCATTTGCTCACAAGTATAATATGACATATATTGTCTGCAGATAATAACAATTTAAAAATGCTTAAAAGTATATGGATCCATAATACTTATTAAAAACAATCAATGGTGACATAATTAATAATAAAAAACAATTTAAAAAAGATAAGATAAGTACAAAAATAATACAGTACGGTTACTGTATATTATTGTGTATGGATTGGATGTCCTAGGAGACAGCAATGGGGATGGGGTCGTGAGACCAGAGATAAATAGTATATGTGATAATACCAAACAAAATCCTGTGAACAATCAATAAAAATATATGTAAAATCAATAAAAAATGAATAAAGTCTAGGAAGTGGTGGTGTGTGAGTCAATTATGATGTCCTTGTGATCCAAATGTGTAGAAATCCAATGAAAAATAATATGAAGTCTAGAAAATTGTGATGTGTGAGTCTCCTCGTGATCCGAGTGTAAATCCAAAAAGTCAAAAAAATATAAGAGTCAAAAAAATATATATATGTGCTTCAGTGGTAGTGTAAATAATCCAACAGTGAAAAATCCAATACAAACAATGTCATAAATCAAACAGTAAAAAACTGCGAGCACTGGTTAACAAAAGTTCATGTGAACAACTTCATAAAAAATACTTGATGTAAAAGACAATGGTAAAAATATGAGAAGATCCAATCCCTGTGAAAAAAGAAAAGTACAACATAGAGCAGTATTGCTTAAAATAAGTTTGCAAAAATAGGAATAAAACTCACCATATATGCCAACGCGTTTCGGCCCACCAATAGGGCCTTTATCAAGACTGATCAAGACTTGATAAAGGCCCTATTGGTGGGCCGAAACGCGTTGGCATATATGGTAAGTTTTATTCCTATTTTTGCAAACTTATTTTAAACAATACTGCTCTATGTTGTACTTTTCTTTTTTCACAGGGATTGGATCTTCTCATATTTTTACCATTGTCTTTTACATCAAGTATTTTTTATGAAGTTGTTCACATGAACTTTTGTTAACCAGTGCTCGCAGTTTTTTACTGTTTGATTTATGACATTGTTTGTATTGGATTTTTCACTGTTGGATTATTTACACTACCACTGAAGCACATATATATATTTTTTTGACTCTTTTTTTTTTTTATTTTTTTTTTTTTTTTTTTATTTTTTTTTTATTTTTTGGATTTACACTCGGATCACAAGGAGACTCACACATCACAATTTTCTAGACTTCATATTATTTTTCATTGGATTTCTACACATTTGGATCACGAGGACATCATAATTGACTCACACACCACCACTTCCTAGACTTTATTCATTTTTTTTATTGGTTTTATTGATTTTACATATATTTTTATTGATTGTTCACAGGATTTTGTTTGGTATTATCACATATACTATTTATCTCTGGTCTCACTACCCCATCCCCATTGCTGTCTCCTAGGACATCCAATCCATACACAATAATATACAGTAACCGTACTGTATTACTTTTGGAGTGGTTGACAAAGGCAAAAGAAGAAAATGTTCAAGCTGGTATTTGTATAAATGCACCTACATTACAAACACACGCCTAGGTTACGAGTCTTGCGTTAGAGAGGTCCCAATGCTGCTTTTTAACGCCCGCTGGTATTAAGAGTCTGGCAGGTACAGGTGTACCGCTCACTTTTTTTTTTTTCCGCGACTCGAGCATACCGCAAATCCCCTTACGTCAATTGTGTATCCTATCTTTTCAATGGAATTTTCCTAACGCCGGTATTACAAGTCTTGGAAAAAGTGAGCGGTACAGCCTCTCCTGTCAAGACTCGTACTGCATTTAAAAGTCAGTAGTTAAGAGTTGTATGGGCTAACGCTGTAACATAAAACTCTTAACTAAAGTGCTAAAAAGTACACTAACACCCATAAACTACCTATTAACCCCTAAACCGAGGAACCCCCCCCCCCCCCACATTGCAAACACTTAAATAAAATTTTTAACCCCTAATCTGCCGACCGGACATCGCCACCACTTTAATAAATATATTAACCCCTAAACCGCCGCACTCCCGCCTCGCAAACACTAGTTAAATATTATTAACCCCTAATCTGCCGTCCCTAACATCGCTGACACCTACCTACATTTATTAACCCCTAATCTGCCGCCCCAATGTTGCCGCTACTATATTAAATGTATTAACCCCTAAACCTAAGTCTAACCCTAACACCCCCCTAACTTAAATATAATTTAAATAAATATAAATAAAATTACTACAATTAATTAAATTATGCCTATTTAAAACTAAATACTTACCTGTTAAATAAACCCTAAGATACATACAATATAACTAACAATTACATTGTAGCCATCTTAGGGTTTATTTTTATTTTACAGGCAAGTTTGTATTTATTTTAACTAAGTACAATAGTTATTAAATAGTTAACTATTTAATAACTACCTACCTAAAATAAAGACAAATTTACCTGTAAAATAAACCCTAACCTAAGTTACAATTACACCTAACACTACGCTATAATTAAATTAATTCCCTAAATTAACTACAATTAATTACAATTAAATAAACTAAAGTACGAAAAACAACAAACACTAAATTACAGAAAATAAAAAAATAATTAAAATTTTTTAAACTAATTACACCTAATCTAATCCCCCTAATAAAATAAAAAAGCCCCCCAAAATAATAAAATTCCCTATACTAAATTACAAATAGCCCTTAAAAGGGCCTTTTTTGCGGGGCATTGCCCCAAAGCAATCTGCTCTTTTACCTGTAAAAAAAAAAATACAATACCCCCCCAACATTAAAACCCACCCAATCCCCCCTTAATAAAACCTAACACTAACCCCTTGAAGATCACCCTACCTTGAGACGTCTTCACCCAACCGAGTCTTCCCACCCATCCGATCCGGGCAGAAGAGGTCCTTCAGACGGGCAGAAGTCTTCATCCAGGAGGCATCTTCTATCTTCATCCATCCGGAACGGGTCCATCTTAAATCCAGCCGACGCGGAGCATCCTCTTCAAACGAAGTCCAACTGAAGAATGAAGGTTCCTTTAAGTGACGTCATCCAAGATGGCGTCCCTTCAATTCTGATTGGCTGATAGAATTCTATCAGCCAATCAGAATGAAGGTAGGAAAAATCCTATTGGCTGATTCAATCAGCCAATAGAATTGAGCTCGGATTCTATTGGCTGATTGGAACAGCCAATAGAATGCGAGCTCAGTCCTATTGGCTGATTGGATCAGCCAATAGGATTGAACTTCAATTCTATTGGCTGATTGCATCAACCAATAGGATTTTTCCTACCTTAATTTCGATTGGCTGATAGCATCAACCAATAGGATTTTTCCTACCTTAATTTCGATTGGCTGATAGAATTCTATCAGCCAATCTGAATTGAAGGGACGCCATCTTGGATGATGTCACTTAAAGGAACCTTCATTCTTCAGTTGGACTTCGTTTGAAGAGGATGCTCCGCGTCGGCAGGATTGAAGATGGACCCGCTCTGCTCCGGATGGATGAAGATAGAAGATGCCGCCTGGAGGTCCTCTTCTGCCCGGATCGGATGAAGACTTCTGGCCGTCTAGAGGACCACTTCTGCCCGGTTGGATGAAGATGTCTCAAGGTAGGGTGATCTTCAAGGGGTTAGTGTTAGGTTTTATTAAGGGGGGAATTGGGTGGGTTTTAGAGTAGGGTTGGGTGTGTGGGTGGTGGGTTTTAATGTTGGGGGGGTATTGTATTTTTTTTTTTTTTTACAGGTAAAAGAGCTGATTACTTTGGGGCAATGCCCCGCAAAAGACCCTTTTAAGGGCTATTTGTAATTTAGTATAGGGTAGGGAATTTTATTATTTTGGGGGGCTTTTTTTATTAGGGGGATTAGATTAGGTGTAATTAGTTTAAAAAAATTGTAATTTTTTATTTTCTGTAATTTAGTGTTTGTTGTTTTGCGTACTTTTAGTTTATTTTATTTAATTGTAATTGTAGTTAATTTAGGGAATTAATTCAATTATAGTGTAGTGTTGGGTGTAATTGTAACTTAGGTTAGGGTTTATTTTACAGGTACTTTTTTTTGTATATTTTTTGTTTTTTTTGTTTATTGATGTTCTGCATAACAATCATGAAACACAGATCACCTTTTAACAATACAAAAAGAAATACAAATAAAATTGAGCAGAATTTTTCGACAATTATAAAGTGTACAGTAGGTAGGCTAATGATACCTAGATTTTACAATAAAATAGCATATGTGACTGACCATTTGGAAAACAATTTTTAGACCAAAAGGCCCAAGAGTATAAAAGATAACTGATGGTCTGATGGGTAGCTCTTTATGAGCCTCAAAAAGAAAAGGAATGAATATATAATATGGGGGAGGAATTTCAGCGGGTAAGCACCGATATTTAAGTGAGGGGAAGGGTGAGGGTACTTTTGTCTTTATTTTAGCTAGGTAGTTATGAAATAGTTAATAACTATTTAACTATTGTACCTAGTTTATTTAATTGTAGTAATTTTATTTAGATTATTTTAAATTATATTTAAATTAGAAGGGGTGTTTGGGTTAGGGTTAGACTTAGGTTTAGGGGTTAATAACTTTATTATGTTGGGGGCGGCAGATTAGGGGTTACTAAATGTAGGTAGGTTGCGGCGACGTTGGGGGCGGCAGAGTAGGGGTTAATAAATATAATTTAGGGTTCGGCGATGTTTGGGTCAGCAGATTAGGGGTTCATAGGTATAATGTAGGTGGCGGTGGTGTCCGGAGCGGCAGATTAGGGGTTAATAATATAATGCAGGTGGCGACTATGTCGGGGGCGGCAGATTAGGGGTTAATAAGTGTAAGATTAGGGGTGTTTAGACTCAGGGTTCATGTTAGGGTGTTAGGTGTAGACATAAAAATTATTTCCCCATAGGAAACAATGGGGCTGCGTTAGGAGCTGAACGCTGCTTTTTTGCAGGTGTTAGTTTTTTTTTTTAGCCGGCTCAGCCCCATTGTTTCCTATGGGGAAATCGTGCACGAACACGTTTAGCCAGCTTACCGCTACCGTAAGCAGCGCTGGTATTGAGGTGAGATGTGGAGCTACATTTTGCTCAACGCTCACTTTTCTGCGACTAACGCTGGGTTTCAGAAAACTCGTAATACCAGCATTGTCTTAAGTGAGCGGTGAGAAAAAAATGCTCGTTAGCACCGCAAGCCTTACCGACAAAAACTCGTAATCTAGCCGACAGTATGCTGGGATATGATACAAAACTATATTGTACCATTTCACTTCCATTTACTGACGCAGTGAAACCTGTTTTGTTACTGTAGGAGCACATGTTTTAGTCCATCCTGGAGAAGATGACGACGGTAACTTTCTTCTCCTCTCTGCTACTTCATGTTCACTGCTACAAGCAATAGAAGTTGTGGGCTTGTCCAAACCTGACCTTCATGGATCAATGAGAACATTTTCTTATGAATACAGGAAGAATTTCCTGAACGCTGGTAAGAAACAATTGTTCAAAAAATATTGTATGTTTTCTCCCCTCCCCCAAAAATACATAAATAACAAATATTATGAGTAATCAATACATCTATGTTCCTAACACTTGGGGGCTACAGATCAATATTTTAGAAGCCTTAATGGCCACATATTAATATTTATTAAATACACTAACAATATGTTTCCTAAAATGTCTAATGTCACAGAGCCAAATTTAAAGGGGCATGAAACCCACAGTTTTTCTCCATGATTCAGATAGAACATACACTTCTAAACATCTTTTTAATTTACTTCTCTTATCTAATTTGCTTAGTACACTTGGTATCCTTTGTTGAAAAGCATGCATAGGAAGGCTCAGGAGCTGTGGGCAAGACTTTGATTGGTGCCTGCAAATATATGCCTCTTGTCATTGGTTTAACAATGTGTTCAGATAGCTCCCAGTAATACTTTGCTGCTCCTTCAACAAAGAATAACTAGACAATGAAGCTCCCTACCTCATACCACTAACCAGAAGTCCCCAAAGCACATACAGTATATTTAGTTCTTCCTGGGACCACAAAGCTATGGCACACATTCCATTGGGCAGAATAAACTAGTGCACCAACAGGGAAGTAAAAATTAAACTTGCACAACTCAGCTTGTCATTTTAAGACTCCTTTAAATTCACTTATATTATCAAATTTGGCTAGCCCCCATTGCTGCTCTGGAGCTGACTTTAACTATGTGTTTTTAAATTTTTAAGCAAAAGTACAATAATAATAAAATGCTCTCACCCCCAAAGCAGAACATACAGTGATCTGAGATGTGATCACAGAAATTGCAGCATGTCTGCAGAAAGAACAGGACACATGCAGGAATCGTTAGCGCTTGAACTTTGTAGTGCTGCTCCACATTAGACAGTTGAAACAGAGCTGTGCTATGGTTGCAGTGTGTAAGTTTTTCTTAACACAGTGCATCCAGAGCAAAGTGCTGTTTGAAGTGAGCAGTCAAATATGCAGTAGCGCTGCAAAGCAGCAGCACATTGCTGGTTGACTGATTCTCAGAGATCTTTTTCAAACCCGCCCCCTAGCCTTTGCCAGTATGCAAAGCTGTTTATTCTGAATGTAAAACGTTAGTATGAGCATTGTATCTTTTTTATTACTACATTTCTGTTAGACCAAGAGAAAAGGAAAATTTATTCAAGAGACATTTTAAAATTTCTTTTTTTGTATTATAAATTTTATATTATAAAGCATTAAACATTGCTTTATTCTTCAGTTAACCAACACATTGCAGTAGAACTGGTGCTTTAGTGTAACTGTCTAATTTAAATAAAAAATGTCACTAATAAAATCTCATCGTAGAAAGTGAAAAGTTCTGCCTCTGGGGCTCTCGCATATTAGAGCATTTAATTTTGCACTTTTATATCCCTCTTTAGGAATGCATTATAAGATACACTTTTATTTGTCACGCTTACTGACAGCATTTTCAGCTGTGTATAAATTCCCAGTGTCCTTTCCTTTTTGTAATTGTTCTATGCAGCCTCAACACAAACTTGAAAGCAAATTCTGATGCCACTTAAAAACTGACAGGGAGCCAATGTTGTTCTCTGCTTTCCTCTGGCTTGGCTAACTGTAATTCACCTCATTTTTAACATTTCCCCAGAAGGTAAGGAAGCACACATGTGACAAACATAGTACCAAAAGCATCTCATTATGGGTCATGCAAATATAGACTATTTTTGTACCCCAGTATGCAATCAAACTCCCCCACACAGACACTCTTTGAGGAGTTTTTGTCTTTAGTGTAGGCAGGTAGCATGATATACCTCACAGAACGTTTAGAAATAGCACTATGTAGTGCCTTCAGTTTCTTTTAGAAAGCTATTGTCATTTTCTTTTCCCCTTTTGGCTTCCCTTGAAGTGTTTCCTCATTATGTTATGAAGATAAAAAGTGGGTTGTGTATGTTTCCTGCTATATATAGAGATTAGAATAAAATAGCTACTGACTGTTAATTCAAGGAGTTGTTTTTTGCACTGTAATTATTAATTGTATTAAATATGGTGAATACATTCTTTCTTCCAGATAAACTTGATAGCTTCCTGACATTATCAGAACAACAGTTCTTGTTGAAACATGAAATAGAGAGTGTAAAAGTTCTTCAGGAAACTTGCATCCCAGGATACTTAGAGCACAAGCTATTTCCTGGGCAACAAACTGGTAAGGATTATATTGTAAGTGAATTAAATAATTAATTACCATTCTATGAAATAAATAAGATTTAACAAGGCTGCTTTTTCTTAAATATAGTAATCCTCCTGTGATATTTATAATGTAATGGTCCAAATTACTAGTGGAACGTTATTTAACGGTCTTGTGCTAACTCTGCTAGAAGTAAGGTTTTTGCGCGCATTGGGTAGCCCTCGCATTACAAGTTGAAAGTAAAACATTTTTCCCATTAACGTATTCCCTCACAGAAGTCAAAGGAGCGAACCCCCCTAACATCCTACTCATGCAAACACGATCGCATATTCTCAAGTGTGCTAACCAGACATGCAAATATGAATATTTCACATTCCAATGTTATTCACATAGCAGAATGTTCTATATATATATATATATATATAACAAAAAAAAATGGCAGAATGTTATATATATATATTACAATAAAAAATAGCAGAATGTTATATATATATATATATATATATATATATATATTATATATATATATATATATATATATATATATATATATATATATTATATTATAATAAAAAAATATATAATAAACACAAAATAATTAGGTTTATTAGTACCTTTTTAATGATCAATGGTAGGGCCAAGACCTAGTGCTACACCTAGAAGGGCCCCAAATCTAAAAGATCATATCGTATCTAGTATGTTCAAAGGCGAGAAGGATGTGATGTGGATCTCTCAATACAAAAGTCGAGGGCAATTTTAAATGTAACAAATGCTCAGTTTGTGAGAACATGCTAAGAGGCAAAACATTCAATGATAATGAAGGAAATCAGCATAGCGTAAAAGGCAGGCCCGGATTGGTCTGCCGGGAAAAATCCCTGTGGGCCGGACTAACTGCTCACCCCCTGGGCCGGTGTCAGTGGTGGCCGGAAGGAATTGGGCTAGCGGGTGCCTCTTAGAAATTTAAGCAAGTACACATGGCTGTCTGCTTTACATACTTTGTATATGCACATCGTAATGCACAGCTCAGTTTACATTTGAGACTGTACATTACACTGTGCAGGGAGTGTGCCCCAGTGGGAGTTAATAAATTGAAATAAATTTCCTCATCTTCCCCTGCGCAGCGCAGCAGGTCCTACACAATCTTATGCAGCTACACAGACCCCGGCACTTCCTCTTTCATAATGGAATAAACCATATTCACTGCAATGGGGGGGGGGGGGGGGGGGCAGGTACACTACACAGAGACACAAAGAGATGAAGTAACTACTAACCAGACATATTTTATTGTAAAAATATAAACCTTTTACATATTGTGTCAAATATTATGTTCTGGCCCCTGACTTTCATAGATTTAATCAATGTTCAGTGCCCATAGTAGGTAGATCAGTGCATGAGGGAGGGGCTTCCTGCTGCTAGTAGGAAGGAGCCGAGATTCCTATGCAGCTTGCAGGACTCTGCTGTCACTGAGAAGGGAGAACCGCAGAGGCTGTGTGGACTGGAGGTAAGGCTGTAATGATCTTAATAAATATGCAGAGATATCTCAGTATTGTATGTTTTATATTGTGTATGTGTTGTGTCTGGGGGAGCTGTTGTGTGAGTGTGTTTTACAGTGTGTATGTGATGTGCCTGGGAAAGCTGCTGTGTATGAGTGTGTTTTACAGTGTGTATGAGTGTGTTTTACAGTGTGTGTGGTGTTTTAATTGCAGGGTGAGTGTGTTTTACAGTGTGTATGTGATGTGTCTGGGAAAGCTGCTGTGTATGAGTGTGTTTACAGTGTATGTGTGTGTGGTGTTTTAATTGCAGGGTGAGTGTGTTTTACAGTGTGTCTGGGGAAGCTAGTGTGTATTATTGTGTTTTACAGTGTGTATGTGTGTTTTACAGTGTGTATGTGATGTGCCTGGGAAAGCTGCTGTGTATGAGTGTGTTTACAGTGTGTATGTGTGTTTTACAGTGTGTGTGTGGTGTTTTAATTGCAGGGTGAGTGTGTTTTACAGTGTGTATGTGATGTGTCTGGGGAAGCTAGTGTGTATGAGTGTGTTTTACAGAGTGTATGTGTGTTTTACAGTGTGTGTGGTGTGATAATGGCTGTGTGAGTGTGTTTTACAGTGTGTATGAATGTTTTACATTGTGTGTGTGGTGTGATAATTGCTGTGTGAGTGTGTTTTATAGTGTGTATGTGATGTGTCTGGGGAAGCTAGTGTGTATGAGTGTGTTTTACAGTGTGAATGTGTTTTACAGTGTCTGTGGTGTGATAATGGCTGTATGATTGTGTTTTACAGTGTGTATGATTGTTTTACTGTGTGTGTGTGGTGTGATAATTGCTGTGTGAGTGTGTTTTACAGTGTGTATATGATGTGTCTGGGGAAGCTAGTGTGTATGAGTGTGTTTTACAGTGTGTATGAGGCTGTATGAGTGTGTTTTACAGTGTGTATGAGTGTGTGTGGTGTGATAATGGCTGTATGAGTGTGTTTTACAGTGTGTATGAGTGTGTTTTACAGTGTGTATGAGGCTGTATGAGTGTGTTTTACAGTGTGTGTGTGGTGTGATAATGGCTGTATGAGTGTGTTTTACAGTGTGTATGAGTGTTTTACAGTGTGTATGAGTGTGTTTTACAGTGTGTATGAGTGTGTTTTACAGTGTGTATGTGTGTGTTTTATAGTGTGTGTGGTGTGATAATGGCAGTGTGAGTGTGTTTTAGAGTGTATGAGTGTGTGTGGTGTGATAATGGCTGTATGAGTGTGTTTTACAATGTGTATGAGTGTGTGTGTGGTGTGATAATGGCTGTATGAGTGTGTTTTACAGTGTGTGTGGTGTGATAATTGCTGTGTGAGTGCGTTTTACAGTGTGTGTGGTGTGATAATTGCTGTGTGAGTGTGTTTTACAGTGTGTATGTGATGCGTCTGGGGAAGCTAGTGTGTATGAGTGTTTTACAGTGTGTATGAGTGTGTTTTACAGTGTTGTGTGGTGTGATAATGGCTGTGTGAGTGTGTTTTACAGTGTGTATGTGATGTGTCTGGGGAAGCTAGTGTGTATGAGTGTGTTTGGTGTGATAATGTCGTGTGTGTGTGTGTGTTTGTTTGGTGTGATAATGGACTTGTGTGTGTGTGTGTGTGTGAGTTTGTGTGGTGTGATAATGGCTGTGTGAGTGGTGTGATAATGGCTGTGTGAGTGTGTTTTAAAGTGTGTATGTGATGTGTCTGGGGAAGCTAGTGTGTATGAGTGTGTTTTACAGTGTGTAAAAGAAAAGGTGCCGGTACTCTATTGATTGATATATTGTGCTCAGAAAACTTTGAGAAAAGCAAAGTGACATTATTTACAATGTTTGATATATTTTGCAGCCCTCTTTTGTGAAATATACCTGTTATGAGATGGCAGAGGTGATGGGCATGTTTATATGTGTATATATGTCTGTAAATAAAATATATATATATATATATATATATATATATATATATCTATATCTATATATCTCTGGTCTTCAATTTTTTTTTCCAGGGCTGCTTTTTTTCCCCAGTCCGGCCCTGGTAAAAGGTCACATTATATGCAGATCCGAAGGGGTAGTTTATATGCTCCAATGTAATTGCCCAAAATTTTACGTGGGAAAAACCTATTGTGAATTGAGAGAGCGTATAAAAGAACACAAAAGGGACATCAAAAATAACTGCATAAAATACAGTAGTGTAGCAAGGCATTTCTTTCTGACTCACGATAGCAATGAAGATGAACTAAGATTTAGAGGTCTGGAATTGGTAGACCTAGGAGAGAGGAAAGGGAACCTAGAAAAAGTTCTACTACAGAAGGAAGGGAAGTGGGTTTTTAATCTGGGATCCCTAAAACCAAGGGGGATGAATGAGGAGTTAAATTTAGCCCCATTTCTAGGATGATAGTGTTTTCCACCTTGGAAACTTTTTTTCTAAGCTCAAGGTAAAAGATGATGATTAATACAAGTGTATATAAATTATTATGTACTGTCAAATGTCCAAATTCTTCATTGCCATTTTATTATTTTTTTAAATTGTTTTCATAAATGTTTGCATCAAATTGCCATAAAATAGTGCCACAAGCAGTTTATTAGAAACATAGTTTCAAATTCACCCGATAGGCTGAAGGGTAAGCAATTTCCCTTTAAAGGAATGCCGAGAGGAAATTACGTCACTGAAACAAGCCGGGCGAAGCCCCGTGCAGAGTTTGGGGTGAAATGCTCGTAGCAGACGCAACAAGATTGAAAAGTTCCACGGGACATAATTTTCACAAACTGATAGGCCATGATGCAAGTAACTTGGGTGAAGACTAACGGATGTGGCACCAGGGACCCCACGTAAGTCTGTATGGGACAGTGCACAAATCACGGATGATCGGAAGGAGGGTAAGATTATACGGCAGATGCTGCTAAATTGAACATGCTGTGGATGGCGTTACTCCTTGGCGAGAATTATACTCCGTTACCTTAAGTGCAAATCTGGAGGATTTTGAGAAAAGGCTGTATAACACTGCTTTGCTTTACTAACCCCATGCTTAAGAGGCCCTAACTTGCGGGACAGAACTGTATGTTAAATAATGCTAACAGTTGCAACGTAACCAATATTACAGCCGTGGGGGTGCACATTGAAAAATTCACTCAAAGGGCCATATATGTGGAATAAAAATCAATACAAGAGGTTATGGGACACAGAGCATAAAATTGGATGAGACATTCAACTCTGGTTTAACGTTAAATAGGAATCTCCCTGTAAATTTAATGGGTACCCACTATTATTGTCCAGTGGACTTATCATAATTTAACTGCTTGTTGCAATTTGTTGAAAAATAAATGTATGTTGGTTAAGCTGTATATCATCGTTTTTGCTTTGATTTGCATTACTGAATTCTACATGGTTAGTGCGGGATAAGGGTATACTGAACTACACAGTCTAGGGGAGGGTAACTTTTGGTAACTACCCCTAGCCGGAGGTTGTACTTCCTTCTTTTTGGGTCTGTGTATATATATATATATATATATATATATATATATATATATATATATATATATATATATATATATATATATATATATATATATATATATATATATATATATATATATATATATATATATATATATATATATATATATATATATATATATATATATATATATATATATATATATATATATATATAAAAACAATTTTCAAATAACAAAGTCATTTTAGAGGCTGTTGCAGTATACTTACAGTAATACTGCACTTCTCATGTCAATATTCTCAAATGATAGGAGGGGATATATAACAGAAAACAAGGTATCTATAATACATGAATAATTAATCCCCATAATCTGGTCAGTATAAATATGATACAGTAGAGGAATATATGCTTGTTTGTATGAGTCTCAGAACTGTTGTGTCTCTTAAGAATGCAAATACAATGGTATCAGAACGTGTTGACGAACAGCAGTCAATATAGTACACTTAAATGTAGTACTTGTCCCGTGTCAGGCTGAGACTAATAAGTTGGTAACCTTTAAAAGTCAGTGTGCTCTGCTGACAATGACTGGGTCTTATTGTGGGAGTAATAGAATTTGCTACCGGCAAAGTGTCTGTGAATCTGTTATGCTCTATAAGTGACGTACCTCTAGATCTGCTGGGGGGTTGCTGAATGCCAATCAATGGCGTGATGGTGAGTGTCTCACCTCTCCAAGGCATCCCTGTATTGGCTGTACCGACTAGGCAATACTTCGTAGTCCGCGGTGCTGGAGGAATAAGTAAAGGTGAGCGTATCACCTCTCCATGTCGTCTGTGACGTAGTGGGTCCTGATGAGCTGATCAAGTCAGGGAGTATTCAGGAGTCCGTCTGTATCCTCAAGGATAAGCTCTGTAGGGAAGCCCCTCCTTCTGGATGGCGTCAGAGGTACGTGAGAAAGTGCAGGTGAAGCAATTGAGGTAGCACTATGAGAGAAAGCTGGCAAAGTCTGTGAGTACAGGGTAAGGATGCCGGCCCTCAATAGCTATCTCAGCCGTAAATGCAAAGAACAAAAGAAGTGAGGAATCCGGGAATCTGAAGCAACAAGTAGTTAATTCAAGCTTGTAAGTGTTGCACACACACGGTGGAAGGGCAGCTGTGGAAGATCTTAATAGTATAAAATATGCCTTGCCTGAAAAAGATCATGTTTTTTTTTTTAGTAACCTTTACTTGTACCCTATCAATGGCTGCACAGTGGAAATGGCATAGAGTATCATATTTACCTATTTCTACTTTTCTTATTTATCATTCTCCTTGTCCTACTGTAGCACAGGATATGTAAAAAAAACTACCTTGTAAAGGTATGGCTGTTAGTGCCTTTAAGAAGTAGGGGTGCTACAGTAAATGTGCCACCTCCATAATAACTGCAAAACAGTTGTGTGTAAGAGAGTTTGTGTGTTAGTGAGAATATGTGAATGTGACAGAGTAAGAAATAGGATGTGCATGTGTGAGAAAGTGAGAATATATGTGAGAGAAACTGTGTGACAGTGTTTTAGAGAGTGTGTGTGTGTGTGTGTGTCTTATTTGTAAGAGATTGTGGGAGTTAGTTTGTACGAGTGTGTAAGAGAGAACGTATGTGAGAGAGTGTGTGAGAGTGTTTGTGCGTATCCCTGGCTATATATGTATGTGTGTGCAATTATTCCTGCCTCAGCTTGCTGCCATGTGAACAAGAATTTTCTCTTTTTAGGTATGAGAATAGGTTTAAAATAGTTGTTAGTATATAATTGTATACAAAGAGTGTTTTATTCTTAATGCAAATGTATATTAGAAGCGTATAACAGCGTAATACAAGTTTACGTATGACATTGTGAAAATTTGGAGTTAAAAAAGTGGGACCACTAAGAAATTTCATGGGACTACTAGCTCTTGGGCAACTTTTTTTAATGTGTGTGTGTATATGTATGTGTGTATATATATATGTGTGTGTGTATATGTATATATATATATATATATATATATATATATATATATATATATATATATATATATATATATATATATATATATATATATATATATATATATATATATATATATATATATATATATATATATAATGTCTAGATATATAAAGGAGTATGTATTTAAAAATATTTAGAACATATTTTGCTATGTGCAGAACATTGGAATGTGAAATATTTACAGTAAATTCAGTTTAACACTTTATTAAATATGAATATTGCATATATGCTTTTTCACGTTTTCATCTACTTAACGGCAAAGAGCTCCAAAGCGCACACACATATATATCCCCAGTTATAAAAGGGTGGTCACACTTATGCAACCATATTATTTTATTTTTTTAATTCCCTTTACCTAAAAGATTTCAGTTTGTTTTTCAATTGAGTTGTACAGTTTATAGGTCACATTAAAGGTGGAAAAAGTTCTGAAATGATTTACGGTATCTTTGTCTCATTTTTTTACATCACAGAAACCTGACATTTTAACAGGGGTGTGTAGACTATTTATATCCTGTGTATATGTGTGTGTATGTATATGTATATATGTATGTGTGTGTGTGTGTGTGTATATATATATGTATATATGTATATATATATATATATATATATATATATATATATATATATATATATATATATATATATATATATATATATATACACACACACACACAGGTGGCCCTCGTTTTACAACGGTTCAATTTACACCGTTTCAGAATAACAACCTTTTTTTCCAGTCATGTGACTGCTATTGAGAAGCAGTGCATTTATTAAAATAGCCAGTAGGTGGAGCTGTCCGCTTGTGTTGCAGCAAAGCCAAGCAAGCTGAAATTAATCAGTTTAACCAGACCTGAGATATTAAGCACATTTCAAAGGAACAAGATCTTCCCGTCTATAAATCAGTCCAGATTGGAATGCATAGAAAGAACTGTTTGCAGAAAAATGCAAGTGAAGTCTGTGTTGTGTGATTTTATTGGGTTTATAATGCTGTTTAGCAAATGTTTTTGTTCATTTTACTTAGTTTAATTATATATTCTGTGTTGTGTGATTATTTGATACTGTTTATAATGCTGTTTAGCCTTTAAAGTCTTCATTTCAAAGCTTTAAAAATAACGTATAAGGTGTTACTTATGACAATTTTGAGAGGGGCCTGGAACCCAACTCCTTTATATATATATATATATATATATATATATATATATATATATATATATATATATATATATATATATATATATATATATATATATATATATATATATATATATATATATATATATATATATATTTATTTAAAAATGTATGTACTTCTATATTAAAGCCATTTGCCTGCCTTTTTGAGCCCTTATAACTTTTTTGTAGAATTAAAAAAAAAAATACAAATAAAAAAAAAATCTTAGATTTTGAATGTTTTGTGACACTTTTTTTATTTTTTTTGCAAAACAGTTAACCAGAGTTCTGAGTACACTGTAATCATTCTAGCGTAAATCGCGATTGCATTCACTTTTAACGTGTAATACAAGTGCTAAACCTTACGCTCGCAAACCCCCGCGATCAACCTATTTTTGCTCACAAGTAAATGTTAGCACGGTACTCGTAATCTGGCCCAATGTGTTTTTATTTTCCCATAGATCTAAGCAAATAATAAAAACCTTTTGTAGAGTACCTTATTTTAATGACCATAATGTGCCTCCCAATATTTCCTGTGCGTTGTCCAGAACAGGGAGGGGAAAAGGCTTATGGGCAGGACCTGTACAAAGGTGAAGTGGCAGTGGGCGTCTCATAAGGTGGGACAGGTGTAGTACTCCCTACAAACCAGGACATTTGTCCTGGCTTGAGAAAGATGTGGGCGGGAATGCTGGCAGACCTCCCAAACAGTGACAATCCTACTGGATCTGAGGTGTTGCAATTTCATTTGGAAATAACAATTCTAGGGTATTTTCCTATACTTTAAAGGGGCTTTAAAAATATTAAGGGCCAGATTACAAGTTAGGCACAAACGTTTTCACGCAAGCGATATCTTGTTTTCGAGATTGTTTGCGGGCATGTTAAATTGCGCTCGTATTACAAGTTGAGAGTAAACGTAATTGTGTGAGCACAATCACGACTTACGCAAGAATGATTACCGCGTCCTCAGAGCTGTGGTTAACTGTTTTCCGAAACAAAAAAGGTGTCACAAAACATAAAAAATACATTACAAAGTATAGTTACATAATAACACTATATAAAAATTATTCAAAAAAAATATTGCACACAAAAGTTAGATACGAGATCTCAGGTGTTAGAAAGAAAGAGCAGGCAAAGGGTTTTAAAATGAATGTAAACTTTATTAAATTAAAACTCAGTATCAAAAAATGATCTTAAAAACAGGGGCACTTTAATTCATTAAAGTTTACAAAGATGCTTATTTTCTAAAATATTTACCTTTGGGTTATGGTAAACATAACGCTGATCCTCCGCCTGCATCTCCTGCTTTCTTTAGCAGATTGATGACGAATCCGGCTTCCTCAAATCGTTGCGTGCCCCCTTTGCCGTCCAGCTCGTGGGGCACACATCGATTGGCGAAAGCCGGATTCGTCATCCATATGCTAAAGAAAGCAGGAGATGCGGGCAGAGTATCAGCGTTTTTCCATAATGCAATGGTAAAAGTATTTTATAAAATAAGCGTCTTTTTGTAAACTTTAATAACTTAAAGTACCTCTGGTTTTTAAGATAATTTTTTGATGCTGGGCTTTGATTCATTAAAGTTTACCATCACTTTAACATAGGGATACATAAATATTTGTTTGTGTGTGCCTACTAAAGCCCTTTGCATTTAAGTAGAT
>NC_069499.1:1346470563-1346500563 GCF_027579735.1 Bombina bombina
AATGCTGCCTGTGCAAAACTGGGAAATGGGTAATAAAGGTATTATCTATCTTTTTAAACAATAAACATTTTCAAGTAGACTGTCCCTTTAACCCAGTTTTACTGCTTATGACAATAAGCTCTGGTGAGTAATGCAATAAATGACATGCTCTAACTAATTTGAGCATGTAATTTTTCCTTTAGAATGTTTTTCTAAAATGTGTCTTGAGGTCAGCATGGAATCAAATTGGCTATAATATTTTTTTTAAATGTTTTTTTTAAATGTTTTTTTTATTTTTTTTTTATTGAGGTTTGAAAGACAGTACAGAAAAAACAGTAAGGCTGTACTAAAATGATGCATTAGAACAGATAATTATAAAGAGAGAGCAATGTTACATAGAAGAAAAAAAAAGTTAACGATTATAAAAAGATAATTGAGAGAGGGCATCAATTGGCTGTAACGTTGTCAATTTACATGTCTTGTCCCTTCCCTGAAATTATAAAGTTGTAGTCCTGTTTTAGGGTCAATTCTAGTCTTTTGGAAGAGCAGTGTGAAATTGTTATGAAGGCTGTATATATGGTTTTCAATTTGAGACCATTCCAATACATTAGAAATTAATTAGACAACACCATTAAAGGGACACTCAAGTCAAAATTAAACTTTCATGATTCAGATAGAGCAGCAATTTTAAACAACTTTCCAGTTTTCTTCCATTAACAAAATGTGCAGTCTTTTTATATTTGCACTTTTTAATTCTCAAGCTCCTACTGAGCATGTGCAAGAATTCACAGAATATACGTATATGCGTTTGTGATTGGCTGATGGCTTTCACATAATACAGGGGGAGCGGAAATAGACATAACTGAAATTTGTCAGAAGAAAAATCTACTACTCCATTTGAAGTTCAGACTAAGTGCATTGTCTTTTTATCATGCATTTGCTGGTTATGCAAAGCTACTGTATTTACTGGTCCTTTAATATGCAGTTCTCAACTGACTTAACACCAAGGAGTAGATTTACTATCAGTCGAGCGGACATGATTTGCTACATATCTTGAAAAAAAAACTATTTTCAGTAATTATATTTTTAAACATGCTCAGTTGACAAATTAATAAATGACCATTTTCTGATTAAGAATTTATATATATATATATATATATATATATATATTTATCATTAGAATTTTCATTTATGCAACTGACTGTTTATATGTTACATTTTTTTTTAAATGTTTTATGTAAATTAATAATGGTTTATTTTTCCAATAATACCAATTCATGAAACTCATTTTACTTTCACATTGACTGCATAGATTCCATTTTTGTATAGGTGAGTGGAACCCACCAGGCTTGAAAACAGGGCCGTTTCTAGAGAATCTGGCTCCCAGGGCAAAATTTTAAAATGCGTCCCCCTCCTCGACCTTGCATGTCAATCTGTCATTTAAAGGTCCGTTTCAAAGCAGCAGTGCATTACTGGGACCTAGCTGATCACATCTAATGAGCAAATGACAGACAAATGTGCGTTGCGGCCAACCACCAGTTAGCTCCTAGTAGTGCATTGCTGCTGCTGCTAAGGATATGTACATATGGTTTTCAACAATGGATACCAAGAGAACAAGATTACAGGCAGGCAGGAATAGGCAGAGACCCGCACACAGGCAGGAATAGGCAGAGACATGCGCGCACACAGGCAGGAATAGGCAGAGACATGCGCGCACACAGGCAGGAATAGGCAGAGGCGCGCGCACGGGCAGGGATAGGCAGAGACACGCGCGCGCACGGGCAGGGATAGGCAGAGACGCGCGCGTGTCTCTGCCTATCCCTGCCCGTGCGCGCACACAGGCAGGAATAGGCAGAGACATGCGCGCACACAGGCAGGAATAGGCAGAGGCACGGGCAGGGATAGGCAGAGACACGCGCGCGCAGGGATAGGCAGAGACGCGCGCGCACGGGCAGGGATAGGCAGAGACGCGCGCGCACGGGTAGGGATAGGCAGAGACGCGCGCGCACGGGCAGGGATAGGCAGAGACGCGCGCGCGCACGGGCAGGCAGAGACGCACGGGCAGGGAGAGACGCGCACAGGCAGGGATAGGCAGAGACGCGCGCGCACGGGCAGGGATAGGCAGAGACGCGCGCGCACGGGCAGGGATAGGCAGAGACGGGCAGGGATAGGCAGAGACGCGCGCGCACGGGCAGGGATAGGCAGAGACGCGCGCGCACGGGCAGGGATAGGCAGAGACGCGCGCGCACGGGCAGGGATAGGCAGAGACGGGCGCGCACGGGCAGGGATAGGCAGAGACGGGCAGGGATAGGCAGAGACGGGCAGGGATGGGCAGAGACGCGCGCGCACGGGCAGGGATGGGCAGAGACGCGCGCGCACGGGCAGGGATGGGCAGAGACGCGCGCGCACGGGCAGGGATGGGCAGAGACGCGCGCGCACGGGCAGGGATGGGCAGAGACGCGCGCGCACGGGCAGGGATGGGCAGAGACGCGGGGGCAGGCAGGGGCGCGGGGGGGGGCAGGCAGGCAGGGGTAGGCAGAGACGCGCGCGGGGGGGGTAGGGATAGGCAGAGACGCGCGCTCACACGAGATTTTTTTATTTAAATTCAACCGTCCTTAACAGAAAACCTGTTCCTTAGTATGTGGAAATCCAATTTTTATAAAGCACCTTTTTTAATTAGCTCAGTAAAACAAAAAAATATGTACATATCATTACGTAAAGACCATGAATAATTTGTCATATACATAAAACATCACCTCTTTAGTGACACAGATCAGTGAGATAGGATACTGCTTTCCTTTAAAAAAAAAAAAAAAAATATATACAGGGTATATATATATATATATATATATATATATATATATATATATATATATATATATATATATATATATATATATATATATATATATACTTGTGATCTGTGTATTTTAACCTTTGCTATATCAGTAGTTTATAAAGCAAGCACTGCCACTTTAACACAAAACTTTTTTTAAGGGCTCCCCAACTGCTCCCTATTGTGCCCCGGGCCACGCCCCTAGAAACAGCCCTGCTTGAAAAATTCTATTTCTCATAGGTTTTGCATGTTTACCCAATCTATATAATATATTTTTGTCCTTTTTAAAGTTGCATTTTTATTTTTAAAATGTAAATTATTCTTTTATTTTTTTAAATTTAGTGCAAGTGATTCCATAAAGGCCATAGATTAACAAAAACCCTCATGTCCAGATGGATATAATTTGGAAAAGTTATTTTCTGAGAAAAAGCACAATTGGGCTAAAAGAGGCTGCTCCCAGGTGGCAAATCGCCATAGAACAGGCTACTGAACTGTTGTTCATTCCTGAAAGAGAGCCTTTCTTTCTGTATGTATTTGTTAGGGTGGTGCAGTTTCCTTGAACAATATATTTTATTTCTCTGAACTTAGTGAGCAGTGGGTTAAATATTTACCATTTTTACTTAAAGTGCCATAATAGTGGAAAAATCACATGCTCTAATCGCGCAACTAGCACTGCTGATTGGATCAGTGCCAGGTTCTACTCTGGACCAACAGTGCACTGCGGGTCCAGATTGGTACTTCTTTGGTGTGTTTATCCCTTTGTGGAGGTTAAACACACAGAAGTGCATGGTTGAAAAAGGACATCATGTAACGATAACACCATGTAATTTGTTTACTCTTATGGACCTTTAAACATGTAGATGGTCATGTTGCCTCTCATTTTAAAGAGGAGTCTCATCTTTTTCATTTGGATGTATGGATATATTCTTGACAACAAAGAGAGACAATCTTAGCTCCATTTCCCTTTTATTGCTGTAACCTTGTGTATCATGGGTTAAGGAATTGCACTATTTACATAGACCAAGTGATCAAAG
The DNA here is from genome assembly GCF_027579735.1 of Bombina bombina. Classification (NCBI taxonomy): domain Eukaryota; kingdom Metazoa; phylum Chordata; class Amphibia; order Anura; family Bombinatoridae; genus Bombina; species Bombina bombina. The sequence continues at coordinate 1,346,474,413 of NC_069499.1, forward strand.
GGGATCAAATTAATCTTTTAGTGGTCTCTCAAATGCATTAGTTTATTATTGTCTGACTTGCTATTTTAGAGTTAACCCACATACACTACTGTTATGTACCAGGTTATATAACCGCAGTTTTCACTATGTCCAAATAATAGTGACCCCTTGGTTAAAAGGGGGTATTTTCCTCTTTTAGTCAAGTGGTCTCATGAATGTATGGATTTATTTTTGGCAGACATAGGGGCAGAAAATCATATCCCTCCTAAATGTATTAGTCCAAACCTTGTGTAACGTTACAAAGCTGCTAATTTCACATTGTCCAGGTGATAACCAGAAGGTTAGAGTAAAATGTCAGTTGAAAGAGATGCCCCTCTTATTTTCAGTGTGGGATGAGGGGTGATGAAGAAAAATCGCAATGACATAATCTTTTATATGCAGCCAATAAAAAGGGTCTCTTTTTTTTCATGGTTTCCTAGTTTTACAGCAAATCAGAAAGTGCACACTTACATATGTGTTATTAGCTTCCTTGTTGGTTAATTAATCCATTTCTCTTTTATTAGTTGACCTTTTGCAGAAATGGGGAATCATTGTGAAATTCTACCCAGTCCACGACAAAGAAGAGTTAAAGAGCTTAATAAGAAGTTGGTATAAGCAAATAAGTATTGGACCACAGCCAATTGGTAAGTAGTTTACTTTGTTTATATTACCTGTAGCACCAATATAAAGATCCATTATTTTTTGTGTGTGGAGATTTTAATGTAAAGATGACAACTATAGCTTAGAGTTGCTATTTTATTCTGAAATAAACTGGCCTACGTAAAATCACTCAAATATGCCACGTATAAAACATTGTAATTTATTAACTATTCATGCCCATTTCTGGTTAATTATTGCATGTATAAAACACTGACATTTATTGAGTAAACTTGTTTTGCATCTGGTGGAATCAAAACACCTGCGTGGATATATTATGTATTGTTAGGTTGAATAAATGTTATTTTACTAGGAAAGGCTATATCCTCTTAGGTGTTTGCTTTAGGCCACAGTATAAATGTGAGTTGACCTTCAGCTGACTGATTACTGCATGTAGTTGGGCTATTTTCCTTCCTGGTCTTATTTAAAGGGACATATTTGTTTGTAGGATCTAAAAGTGAGTATTTTAATATGTACTACAGATTTTTGTAAACTTGTTTATGTCCTGAAGCAAAGGTTGCTACTTGTGGGTAGTCCCTGCCCCTGACAGAGCTGTGGAAATTCTTCTTATCAGCCAATCAGCATGTTTTCCTTAGGGATGAGTTGTGCACCAACATGGATTTCTAGTAAGCAATACCTCCCAAAATGCTATTTTATAAAGCAAGGAGGATGTAAATATAAAAATACATTATCAGAACTAGGCATTTCTCATTGATTAGGCCTAGCATAATTATCTTACTTCAATAGCTATGTATACCTCTATTAAATTAGTGAAACAAATCCGTTTAATAGTATCTGTAGACTTGACATTTTACAACATTTCAGCTAAAAGTTGCATGATATTGTAAAACCTATACATGACTTTGGATAAAAGGGGAATTCTCTTTGGATTTAAATGTTTGCAAGGTGCTGGATGATGGAGCATTACTGTAAGGGTGTCTGGAGCTTGGAATTCATATTAAAGGGGTAGGAAGATCAAAATTAAACTTGCATTATTCAGCATGCAATTTTTAGACTTTTTGAATTCACTTTTTTATTTTATTCTCTTGTTAGCCTTTGCTGAAAAATATGTAAGTATCCTACACTACTGGTTTCTAGTTGCTGATTGGTGGTTACACATACATCACTGTTGCCAGGGGCTCACAGATGTGTTTAGCTAGCTCCGAGTAGTGCAATGCTGCTCTTTCAGCAAAGAAAACCAAGAGAATGAAGTAACTTTAATAATACAATAAAAATGGAAAGCTGTTTAAAATGTTACGCTTTAGCTGAATCATGAAAGAACAATTTTGGGTTTCATATCCCTTTAAGGAGATGGATAGAGATTGGTAAGTGGATATAAAATACTCTGGACTATCATGTGAGCAGCTGGTTCTTGGAGTGTATATAGGATCAGTGGCAGCTCTAGCAACTTGCTATTGGGTTCACCCCAAATTCTCAAAGGTGTCAATGGTCATACATATACACTGCAAACTATTGTGTGGCTGTTAATTTTTTTTTCCATAAAGGAGGTAAGAGTCCATGATCCATTACTCCTGGGAATAACCTTCTCTACCACTACGAGGAGGCAAAGATTCCCAAACCTCAAGAGCTTCATATAACCCCCTCCCACCTCTATGGTAGTTAGTCTTCTCTTTGTCTCCACTAGAGGAAGGTGAAGAATTGTGATTTGCAGATGATTTCTTCATTGAGAGGGTTTCTCAAACTGAGGCCTATTTCCCTTTAGAGTGCAGTGTTTGTCAAGAGGGAAGTTTTAAGGCGTTTGGAGTGTGCCTTATTTTTTCCTGTGAAATTTTAAGGCAGTATCTTGCCAAGGATGTTGCAGGGACTTGTCTTTTGCCTCCTCTTATATTCTACAGTGTGTCTTCTGCTGATATGTTTTCAATACAGGACTGATATATATATTTTTTCTTACTATCAAGCATAGTAGGGGAGTGTTTTAGGTAAGTGACTTTTATTGTTTAATTTTAACAATTTAAACACTTATATATGGCATTTTTATATATATATATATATATATATATATACTAGTTATATATAGCAGGGGATCAGATTTGTTTGCGCCCCATATATAAGGGGTTCTTTTTTGAGTTAAACCTTCTGGGTAGTATTTATCTGCTTTTTTTGGCAATACATCAGATTTAAGATTTTAGTACCTTTGTGTTTCCTGGCCACACGTGTCCTTGACGTTGCGCACATCGGTGGATGCATGCTGCTGCGTGTATATGTGTGTTCGTTTTGGTGCATTTTTGTTACTTTTAACTTACCATTTGTTTGGGCTCTTCCAGCTATAGCTGTCATCCCTGGAGGGGGTATTGTATACTCATTCCCCAAGAGCTCATTTGTTACTTGAGGTTATTACTCAGTGTTTTTTATTATGCTATTGTCAGGTTTTTTTTCCCTGTTTGCCATGTGCTGCTGGCAGCCATTTTACTCACCTCTCTTCCTGACTATGGTGCATTGTGGGGGATGCTGCTCATTTCCTACACTTCCTTTTATGGCCAGACTGGTGTGCATCATCCATGTGAGACAGGATGCAGTCTCAGAATTGTGATGTCATCACTTATTATTTAAAGGGCCTCTGTTCAGTATGTTTGCGTTATCGCAGACCTTTTTGTGAGAGTTCCTGTGTATTATTATTATTATTATTATTATCGGTTATTTGTAGAGCGCCAACAGATTCCGCAGCGCTATGTTACCTGGCTGCCTGATGTCCTTCCTGGTTCCTGATCCCTGGCTTTTTCCTGACCCTGCTGTTTTCCTTGTTCCTGATTCCGGCTCGTCTGACTATTCGCTTTGGCTCCTGACTCGGCTCGTCTGACTACCAGCTCTGGTTTTGACTCCTGGCTTGTTATTTGACTTGTGAACTTTTTATTATTTTTTGCTATTAATAAAGGTGTGATTATTTTTGCACTTCTCGTCTCCGTCTGATTCCTGGCACCCTGATAGCTATCTTCGGACTCTGTCCCTAATCCTCAGTTGGAAGCTGAAATTGCTGAACACCTTTCTACCAATATTAAATGTTTATTGTAAACAGGCTGAGCTATCACATCCTTCATACTTATGTGATACCTGTTTTAGGAATAAATGGCTACATTACAAGTGGAGCGCTATAGACTGTGCAAGGTTTACACATGTGTTTGCAAGCTTGTGGTCGTGATTTTAGCACCCACCCGTATTACAAGTTCAGCGACGGTTAGATTATCACTTCGCAAGCTTTTGATAAATTACACATTCTGCACTCGTATTACAAGTTGCTGGGTAATGTGCGTGCAACCGTGCTATCGAGAACGTTTCCAGATTTTTTTAATCACAGCTCCAACCGCTGGTTAAATAATTGGGCCTCTATGTTTTTCAATACATTTAATCTGCAACTGTTCAAGATTATTTACTAAGGTGCTCACATAGGTCTAGTGTATTAGAAATTAAACATCACAGCTAATATGTCCCAGATGACAAACTTGCCCTATCAGTCTGTTCTTGCCTTTTTGATTGCTATTGTGTAGCAGGCTCTTATGATTGACTAATCGGCTTAGCTATTTGACTGTGCAAATATAGATTCCAAGTTAGCTTGTTCGCTTGCTCATAGTCGACTCTCTCGCAACACAATCATACGTGCCAGCCTTCTTTCCCACATGTGCAGGGTGTGTGCACGCACTGATGCTGAGGTTTATGACATCTTCAGAACAAATACAGTGAGTGGACCCTGCGCTAATATCAGTCAGCCTCTAGATCCCCTCGGGAGGTCCCCTAGTAAACCTAGTGATAAATAGTATATTAAGTAAAGAGGCGAGCGCCACAATAGGCTGAGGTGACACAGTGATTAGTTAAAAGAAGGTCTAGATGACTAAACAAGTATATTATAATTAATTTAATACATATCAAGCAAATGTACAATGTAAATCATGGATCCATGTATAACAAAAAGTATAAAATCGGATATAAAAACACAAATAGAACAGTACGTCTTGGTGTAATCAGAAAGTGGCAGTCCTGTTGTGAAACCAACAATAAAGGTTCAAATGTAAGTCCAAATCAACAGTCCAAAAAGTCATATCCTAAGTATTCGTGATTGTATGATGCAAAAGGTGAGTTGCAATAGATAGGTGAAAAAATGGTGAAGTGAACTGTGAAAAATGTATGATGTTGAAAAAACTTCAATAAAAATTCAGGTGAAGAACATCAATAAAAGGCATTCAAGGAATGATACACCATAAAAATGAGGTATAAAAATAAAACAGTGATAAAAAATGGTGTGAAAAAAACGGTGTGATAAAAATATTTGTGAAAAATAATTGTGAAAAATAAGGGTATAGTGGTAGATTCCTTAATCTGTTAAGATCCGTGGGTGTCTCCAATGTGTGTACAAAATTTTTTCATAAAAAACCTGTGGAAAAAATAAAACAATACTGCAAAATAGGTATACAGATAAAATCAGATAAAGGTAATAAACTTACTTTGGTTAAGTCGACGTGTTTCGGCCTAAGAATAGGCCTTTATCAAGACATCTTTAGCATCTATAAGCAACACATTATTAGTTTATACCATGTCATAAAGGATAGCTTAAGGCACTTTCACTGACTTAATCAGGAAGTTTAGATATGCCATCCTCAACAAGTGACATCCTGTTATAGGATTCCATCACACAGAGGACGCTTGGCCTGATCTCAAGAGGGACTTATAGACTATGGGGGGAATACCTAGTGTGTGAGGGACAATACACTGCACCCATATTGCTCTGTGGCCCCTGTGGAACCAGCAAATGGCATACGCCAACACTTTCATTCTTTCAATGTCCAATTTGTGTGCAATGGCAACATGCACAATAAGAACGTGTTAGCTGAGTATCCGGAATCCACTGGTGACTGCCATATCCTCAGGCACTCGTCTGTGTGGCCACAGTTGGAGGCCACAAAGTGGCATCACGGATGGATCAGTGTTCAGTACTAATGCACAGCACACATACATACTTTTACAATGGACAGTACAAGATTAAAGGTCCTTTGTACAAACCAAGATTTTTGATATTTTAAAATGTCTCTACATCAATAAGCACACTACCCTGCAATGTTCCTTGTCATGTCAGCAGCACAGCTGTGCAGGGATTCTGTTGGCCCTGTGCCCTGACAAAAGAAGTCTGCGCATGACACGGCAAGGGAGGTATTTCAACACTACGTGCCAAAAGTGCACTTAATCACTGACAGCACAGTAGGCCGGTGGCGGGTCAGCAGCAACAATTGCGGGATCTTCACAGGGAAAATCCAAATATTGGACTTTGACATTGGCAAACCTAAATAGTGTTGACTTCCAGAGGCGTAACTAGAAACCACAGGGCCCAGGTGCAAGAATCTAAGAAGGGCCCCCCCCCCCCCCCCAAAAAAAAATAAGAATTTGATATTTTTTTTATTATTTTTTACATTTAACACGTGGATCGGATTACATGTCTGCAAAAAGAGGTACCCTGTGCCCACAGTCTGTGAGATGGTCTGACCCCCTATTACTGTATATAGTGACACTGTCTAACCCACCAGTACTGAATATAGTGAGTTAGTGACACAGTCTGTTATCTGCCGGTGAGATGGCTGGCCTGACCCTACCTGCCCCATTACTTTATAAAGTGACCACAGTAGTCAGTAACATGGTCCAGCCCCCCCCCCCCCACCCCGTACTGTATATTAGGGTTGCCACCCTAACACAAAACACATCTAAAATAAGTTACACAGGGAGGAATATGAATAGTGCTGTCCAGAAACACAATACATGTTCCTCCCTGCACACCCTGCAGCAAGTGTAACTCATAAGTGTCCAGGAAAACATGGCTGAGGTGGCAACCCTAACTGTATGTAGTGGTACTGTATAGTGACACTGTTTACCTCCTGCCCCCCATGCTGTAGTAACAAGGTCTGTAATTTGCTGGTTACACACACACACACACACACACACACACACACATGCATAAATACACATATACACACACACACACAAACACCAATGGGTAAAACTGAAACACTAACCCCTGTAGTCAGAGACACTAGTAAAGCATCATGCCACACTCGCATGATATCAGTGCAGGCAGTGGCAGGTCAACGTTTTTATTGGGGGGGGGGGGGGTTTGAAGCTGGGCCCCCACCCTCAGGGGCCCAGTCGCAGTTGTGACAACTGCACCCCCTGTAATTTCGCCCTGACTTCATCTGGAACCATAGACCTACAGAGGGTAAGTATACTATATTTGTGTTTCACATGCATGCTACTATGTTAGTGACATGACAGAGGAATTGAGCCCAGTATTTTAGAGACTTGGTTATTTGTATTGAAAGATTTAGTCATACATTATTTTTTACATGTATGTCTAACTTTTCAATTAAGGTCAGCCTTTGGTGGAAAGATATTCACTGTGATAATCTGCAATGGATTATATTACTGAATGAGACATATCAATTAAAAGGTATATATGTTCTTTGTAAAATTAATATAATGATAGAATATAAATTTTAGCCCTGCACGACCCAGTGACTCATATGTACAGCTAGCTCAAGAGAAAACACAAATGACAGCCCTCTGTTAAATTAAAATATGGTGCATGAGGTTTTTGTTTTGTTTTGTTTTTTCCTTCTCTAGAATGACCCAAACAAAGTCACTCCCACTTAAGTACCCTAAATTATTTATTAAAAGGATATAGGTAGCATAGATTAGCTAGTAGTTCATAAATATTAGTTAATAGTTTGATGGTTGTCATGCACCATAAGCTTGAAAGATATAAAAAGAAAATGTGAGAATAAAAATGGTATTAATTGTGATCTGCGCATCACACTTTCATATGTTATCCTTTACATTTTGCTGTGATCTGCGTATCACTTATCTTATTTTTTTTTAAATATGTGACATTGTTGTACTACTTATAATTCTCACGTATATTTAAAAAAAAAAATAGATCTTGCAATTTGAATGAAATATTTTTAGTAATTCATAACGCTATGATAATGTTTTAAATATCTAAAATAATTAAATTAGAATTTATTTTCGGATGTGTGCAATTATTCTAGTACACTGTCCCTTTAAACGCATTCATCCCAAGCATAAAAGTCACTTATTTGTGCTATATAGCAAATGTAAGAACGCTCAAAGAAATCTCTATAAATGTGTTTGTAATTATTTTTCATGTGTGCATGTGTATGAAACTATTTCTGTATTTATTGATGTTAATTTTGTAATTTTCGCATCCACAATGTAATCAAATAATTCTAAAGTGTTGCACATGTAATTACTTTAAATGGAAAGCGCAAAGCAGTAGTAGCGCACTCATTTTACACATATTACAAGTCATTGGTTAAAGGGACACTCAAGTCAAAATTAAACTCATGATTCAGATAGAGCAGGCAATTTTAAACAACTTTCCAATTTATTTCCATTAACAAAATATGCACAGTCTTTTATATTTAGATTTTTTGTGTCACCAGCTCCTACTGAGCATGTACAAAAATGTACAGAATATACCTATATGCCTTTTTGATTGGCTGATGGCTGTCACATGATGCAGTGGGAGTGTGTCAAAACCCTGCTGACTCGCACTGCACATTTGGACCAAAGTGTCCCGCAAGTTATGGCTGCTCCTGTTTCCGCTGCTGCACCTAGTCCTACCAGGAGCATGTCTGGTTCTGCACCTCTACCTCAGCATTATGGAGGCGATCCTAATCAGTGCAGAGGGTTTTTGAACCAGGTGGGCATTTACTTTGAGATGTTACCTCAGGCGTTTCCCTCTGACAGAGCTAAGGTGGGATTTCTCATCTCGTTACTCTCTGACACAGCTCTTGCCTGGGCTAATCCCTTGTGGGAGACTAATAAACTTGTGATTTCAAATTACCCTGAATTTGTGGCCTCCTTTCAAAAGGGTATTTGATGTTCCGGCTAGCTCCTCCTAAACGTCCTGCTAAACGACTCATGTCCATTCAGCAAGGTACAAGATCTGTTGCTCAGTATGCCATTGAGTTCCGTACGCTTGCCGCAGAGGTAGGTTGGAACAATGAAGCCCTTGTTGCCGCCTTCTTTCATGGGCTCTCTGATGCGATTAAAGACGAAGTTGCTGCCAGAGATTTACCAGAAGATCTTGAGGCATTGGTGTCTTTTTTTTATCCTAATTGACATCAGACTAAGTGAGAGGCCCTCTTTCAAGGAGTGCTTGCAGAAGCCTCCTGTTCCGTTGTCTCCTACGTGTTCATTCCCACCCATGCCTCCTGGTCCCGAGTCACCAGGTACTGCTGAGCCGATGCAGTTGGGATTCACGCATCTCTCCGCGGCGGAGAGGGCCTTTCGGAGGAGGGAGGGGCTCTGCCTCTATTGTGGGTTACAGGACCACCTTTTGAAGTCTTTTCCTACACGGCTGGGAAACGCTCACACCTAAGGTCCTGTCGGGGGACCGCTAAAGGAGAAACCTTTGGTCACGGTTGTCCTTTCCTGGGTGGACTCCTCCATAGTTACCCAGGCTCTTGTTGACTCTGGTGCTGTGGGCTATTTCATTGACAGTGCTTTTGTATCAAAGCACTCCATTCCTGTTTTGCCTCGGTACGTTCCGCTTGCTATTGAGGCCATTGATGGCAGGACCCTTCAGCCCGCACTTGTTACTCAGGAAACTGCTCCGTTATCCATGGCTGTTGGGGCTCTCCATTCTGAAACTCTCCAGTTCCAGGTGATAAACTCTCCGCATTTTCCGGTTGTTCTGGGTTATCCCTGGCTCCAAAAACACAATCCCAGTCTCGACTGGCGCAGGTCCGAAATTTTGACGTGGTCTCCGAAATGTATTTCCACATGTCTTCGGAAACCAGTTAAAGTTTTGTGCACTTCTTCGGTTTCTCAATTGCCAGAGGAGTACCGAGAGTTCCTAGATGTTTTTGACATGCTCCCGCCCTCCTCCGTGCCTTCCATGCCCATTTCCCCAATAAGCCTTTTGTCCTCCGGCGGGGGAGGGGTCGTTGAGGGGAGGGTACTTTCAGGGTTTTTTCCCTGTTTTGTTTGCCATTTGCTGCTGGCAGCCATTTTACTCACCTCTCTTGGTGACTCTGGTGCATACTGTGTGATGCTGCTCATTTCCTGTACTTCCTTTTATGGCCAGACTGGTGTACATCATCCGTGTGAGACAGGATGCAGTCTCAGAATTGTGATGTCATCATTTATTATTTAAAGGGCCTCTGTTCAGTATGCTTTGCCCTTGTGTTGTCTTAGACCTGTTTGTGAGAGCCCCTGTGTATTACCTGGCTGTCTGACATCCCTGGTTCCTGATCCCTGGTTTGTTCCTGACTCTGCTGTTCTCCTTGTTCCTGATTCCGGCTCATCTGACTACTCGTTTTGGCTCCTGACTCGGCTCGTCTGACTACCGACTCTGGTTTTGATTCCTGGCTTGTTATTTGACTTGTGGACATTTTTATTATTTTTTGCTATTAATAAAGGTGTGATTATTTTTCCACTTCTCGTCTCAGTCTGATTCCTGGCACCCTGACAGAGTGGAAGTAGAAATAACTGAAATTTGTCAGAAAAACACTACTACTAATTTGAAGTTCAGACTAAGTGCTATTGCATTGTCTTTTATTGTACATTTGTTGATTATGCAAATCTACTGTATTTACTGGTCCTTTAAGTTGCCTTGTCGCACAATCCAAAATGCTACTTTCTCTTTAAACGCTTTTAAAGCTTTTAAATACCTGATGTTAACTTTTATTGTATGCTACTGTGCTTTCAAATTTCTTCTTTCTTCTTCCCAAGATCGAATCATGGGGAAGTTACTTAAACTGAATAGGAAAAGAACATAACTGTGCCTGCACATGACACATGCACACTCCCTAGGAGTGTCCTGGGACAAGCATCCTGACTGGCTGCTTAAAGTCTCTTTACAGTGGGATGTGAATACTTAGAAAATTTTAGCAAAATATATTCCCTTTTTTACATAGAGATGTTCAGGTGATTTTTCTAGTTAGCTTTTTACAGCTATGCTGCATCACTTTCACGTGCTTCAACATTTGACTATCATGTCCCTTTTAAACTGGGTTAGAAACTTTTTGTTTTATGAAGACCAATAGCCGTGCATGTCAACTGACATCCTAGCACGGCTCATTGGAGAAAGCGATGTGCCGGTGGGCGGCTGGAGCAATATGCTTTCCTTACAGATAGGGTGAGTTTAACATCGTTTTTTACGAAACGATGAGAGAAACTAACATTAATTTTTTGTGATGGTAAATCCTAGCGTTTGTTAAATGCTTGGATTTACCATCACTTTAAGTTGAAGAAAAAAACAAGAACTTGTTATAAACTATATGAGTAGCATCTCAAAATATGTTTAGGAAAAATCTTATGTAGCCTTTTGGGAGTGTAATACCAACAAAAGCGGATTTTATAGTTTATTTCTAGTAGTTGGTTCGATATTGAGGATTTCATAGTATTTGTGTAGATTTGTGCTGCCATTGAGGAAGGATCATATTATAATATTTTGCAAGTAGTGTGGAACATGACCTGGTGACATGAGATTGTATGTACGTGATAGTACATGTTCACATGGTCAAGTTGCTATGCAAAGTTTCTCAAAGTTGGTTAGCTATCTTGACTATTTTGATCTTTATGAGTTTGACTGTAGTGAGTTATTTGGGGATATGCTACCCAGATAGGAAAGTTGAGAATGTCAGAGTCGTTTAGTTTCTCTTTGGATTTAATTTTAGTGTCTAGGAGGCACTGGTTTTTAAACCTGTCCTCAGGCTTCCCCAATAGGCCAGGTCTTCAGAATTGCCTTGGGTGAGAGCAGGTAAAATAACCATGTTTACTAATCTGCTGATATCTTCAAAACATGGGCTGCTAGGGAGGCCTGAGGACAGGTTTAAAAACCAGTAGTCTAGGGTAATTTGATATAAGTAAACATCTCTATGGATTGGTGGGGAGTGTGGTGGCTTGAAGTATTTTCCAGGGGGAATTTCTAGATTTTGAGGTAAGGACATGAATGGTGAGGGTATAGAAGAGATATGTGGATAGAGACATAGAGTGCGATACCAGATTGTAAAAGTCTCATGTATGAGTGAATTAATAGTATGGAAGTATTTATTTTGTTCTTCGTGAAGTCCACTGAAAGCAGCAGATTTTAAAATTTTGGAATTCGCGTAGTTAATGAGGAAATTGGAGACTATATGAAAGTAATCAAATTCCTTATGTAGTGTTAGAATAGATATATCAGGTTTAATTAAGGTTAATAACACATCATCTGCAAAAGGAATGAAGTGCAGGTTAATTGTTCAATAGTTATGCCATAAATGTTGCTATTTTGGCAAATTCTGGATGCAAAAGCCTCTATTACGCAAACAAAAATGTTAAGTGACAAAGGGCACCCTTGTCTGTTGGGAAGGGATTTGAAAGGGTGCCATTTACAAGGACTCTTGCTCAAGGGTTAGTGTAAAGAGAAAAAAAATATTTTATAATCCGGTTACCAAATTCCAGTTTAATTAATACAGCTTTGAGAAAGATCCAATCAACTCTATCAAAAGCATTCTTCATGTCAGTAGATATTATGACTGAGAGCATATTATGAGATAGCGTACGGACTGTATTGTCTCTGCATTGTGGTACAACTACCATTTGGCCTTTATGTATCAAGCTGGAAAGGTATAGATTACAGGGACAGTATACACCAATTTTCATATAACTGCATGCAATAGACACTACTATAAAGAATATGCACAGATACTGATCTAAAAATCCAGTATAAAACCTTTTAAAAACTTACTTAGAAGCTCCCAGTTTAGATCTGTTGATGAGGTTAGGGTGAGACACCCACTGAAAGGGGATGGGAAAGCAGGAAGGGCAGACACTTCCCTGCTTTTGAAAAGACAGATTAGACAAACAGAAGCCAGCAGAAGTCTGTAAACGCATGTATACATCTGACACTTTGGGGCTTAGCTAAACTTAAATTCAGCGCAATCTTATTAAAAAATAAGCAAAACTGTAGATTGTTAAAAAAATTAAAAATGCCCCCAAAAGGGCTATATAAATGGCTAATCTACAAAATATTTATGTACAATGTCCTTTTAATCATAGACCCAAGGGTCTTTGCAAATATCTTAAAGGGACAGTAAACACCTTGTAATTACAAGATATTTCTGTTGTCTTGCTATAGAATAACATCCACCAAGTCTAAACATTTTAAATCAAGTTAACATTGTGTCTGCAGCATTTGTTTCTGAATAGCCAAACTAAACCCATAATTTGCCTTATTTGGAGGAGCCAATCCAGGCTTAGTTGGCAGACAACATTGCTAGCCATGGTCCTATTGCTAGTATAAAGTGAATAGTTTTGCAGTTATCAAAGTCAGTTAGGGAACGATATGTAGCCCTGTTCACTGTGAGAAGTCTGATGGGTGCTTTTCCAAGTCTGAGATTTAAAGAAGCCACAAATTTCAGAGCTAAATTATATGGAAAGGGGACAGTGCTAGTAATTCTTTATACTTATTTTTATAATTCTCATTAGAGAATCTGTCTGGACCCAGTAGTCCAGACAGATTCCGCAAGCGCTACCCATGTGCTGAACCAAAAATGGACCGACTCCTAAGCTTACATTCCTGCTTTTCAAATAAATGTAATATAGTGAGACAATAGTTGCTCATGTTAATTCCCTCCTTAGTATTTCTCCTTTAGGTGGTACGTTCGTTTTTTAGCCCTTTTCTTATTTTCATGCCCTGATGCAGCTAAAGTAAACTTTCAATGTATCCCATAGATCAGTGTTTCTCAGTTCTACCCTCAATCTCCCCTAACAGGTCAGGTTGTATTTCCCTACCTGGGCTGGTCAGCTACTCACTCACTGTGACTGACTAAACCTGTACTCAGGTAGGGAAATCCTTAGAATCTGGACAGTTAATGACATTTGAGGACTGTAGTTGAGAAACACCAATATAAAGTTGTCAAAGGTAAATTGCTATTTAAAGTTTATATCACTGTGAAAAGGTGTCTTGGAGCCATGTGCCAGATATAGGGACACAGGGACATATTATAAGGAAAATCTGCCATGGTGAAAAGTGTCAGATAAAGTGTTCTATACCAAAGTATGCCATAATTAAATTTAACCCTATAAGATGTTATGTTATGAATTCAGATGCAGAAATTAGTTTTTTTTCCCTTCTAATGTAAGTATGGTAATATTAAAATATTATGGGCTAGATTACAAGTGGAACGCTAAATTATCGCCCAATAATTAATCAGCCATTGCCAAGTGGCTAGTTATTGCTACAGTGAGCTTGCGGTAGCAATTAGTGCTTTTAAAGATATAAGATCAGATCTCTGGTTAATTTTATAAAGCTGCCCCAAATGCCCTCAAAATACTGTCTAGAGTAGTTTATTAAAAAATTAAGATGGCAGCATATTTATTAATTTTAAAATTACTGCACTAGGCAGTATTTTGAGGCTAAAGTTGGTGGGAGTGGGGTGCCTTAACATTGTGGTCTATGGGAACTGTGTTCCCAGTAAATATATATGTATATGCTTATATACATATATATTTATGTGTATATATACACATATTAGCACATAAATATATATATCACCATATATATATCTGTATTTGCTGCCATCACTGTGCGACTTACCTGTATCGTGCACTGTATCATTAAAGCGATATTTAGCGCTCCACTTGTAATCTGGCCCTATATGTGTGCTGAGTGCGTGTTTACTCTATATGTTGCCTTTTTTATTCTTTGTTGCTCTTTATATTTTCAAAGATTTTCTGCATTTATTAAAGCTGGGTTTTAAAATTCTTGAAAACAGTAAATATAAATCTGATACCAATTTGTCAAATTCTGGGGTATGCACAATATCCTCTAATAACAATTACGTATTGCAGTTGGGGGTACTTGGGACAGTCTGTAGTGTTACTTGCTACAAAAACATTTGAGAAACACTGCTATACTGCAAGGAATATTTCTGTTGAATGAGTAAATAACACTAACAATGTTGTTTATTTCTTTGTTTAGATGCTGTTCGGGCTTATTTTGGAGAGTCTGTGGCTCTGTACTTTAGGTTTCTTGAATATTTTACAGTTTCACTGATTGCTATGGTGGTGCTCCATTTCATCTGCATGTTTTTTGAAGACTCGTTCAACAAATATGTTATTTTTGCTGTATTCAATGTCATTTGGTCCACAGTGTTCCTGGAGCTATGGAAGCGTCATAGTTCGGTAAAGGCCTATTTTTGGGGCACACTATACTTGAAGAGCTATTTTGAAACCTCTCGACCCAACTTTGGGGGTCTCATGATGACCAATCCTATTACTGGGAGATATGAACCATACTATCCACAATGGAAGAGAAAACTGTGGATCATTTTTGTGACTGTGCCAGTTGTTTGTGTGTTTGTGGGACTTGCAGTTGATGGAATGACTATGTTCCTATACTGGGAACACTGGTGCAAGACCTGGTACAAGAGAAGCACCAGCAGTTACTCCGTTCTAGTATTGCATCTACCAAGTGTTTGCCACACAATTTACATGGAGATTTTGAACACACTGTATCGGAGATCTGCTACGACTTTGACTGAATGGGGTATGTAGAATTACAAATTATCAGATTTCCTAGTAGGTAAAACTGGCAGTATTCTGTGATTACCTTCTGCCTAACTTGTTAAATGATGTAACTTTCTGGTGTTCAAACCATTGTCTTACAGTAAAGGTAACCTCTTGTATAATCAACATTTTTAATTATGCATATTTAAAAAATGTAAATGTAATTGTATCAACTATTTTTACTGTTCTTACAACAGCCCTGTTTAAAGTGAGTCAATCCTAACGTTTGTGAAACGCTAGGATTGACCATTGAAACAAATAATGTGGACTTTCATTCATGAAGTATAAAATGCTTTAGGCAGAAATCTTCTTTTGTTTCAAGCGTTGCCTCACGGTAGAACGCTATTGGCTAAGAGGTGAAAATGTCGCCTCTCAAGCAAAACATCTTTCTGCCGTGGGCTGCCTTAGCAGCTCAGTGTGGCAACACTTGAAAAAAATAAAGGAGCTTTCAGCATGAAGTAATTTAAATTTCATGAATGAAAGTCCCCTTTATTTGTTTCAATGGTCAATCCTAGAGTTTCACAAATGCTAGGACTGACATTCACTTTAACTCCAAAAATTTGTATTTTCCCCCCACTTCCTGTGAGAGGTTTGAGTGTATCCTGTGGGATTTAGAACATTGACCATGCAACATTCTACACAGAGATTGTTTTATCAGTCCTGTAGCTAATATGTTTGTGTTTATGTTTGTGTGTGTGTGTATGTATGTATGTGTGTATGTGTATATATATATATATATATATATATATATATATATATATATATATATATATATATATATATATATATATATATATATATATATATATATATATATATATATATATATATATATAAGCAAACACAAGGGGGAGTTGGTTAAGCACACCACAAAAAAAAACAAAACATTTTTAAGTTTTTAAAATACTAGCACACATATTGTGGGAGTGCTGCCAAAAAGACCAAAACAATAACAAAATAACAAAGAGGGTTGGCGCACATCTAAATACTTGAATCCACATGTATATAACATTAACAAGCAAAATTATATTTATGCTGCAAGACTTTAAGTCTAAATATCTTTAAATAAAGTTGGGATCTTAGTCACACAATATGGCCATATTCTGCTAAGCCAGTCTACCACTTACAAGGTGTCCCAAGTCAGACCAGTCCTAACACTAGTCTGTTTAGCTATGCTGGGCTGAGTCATTCGATTCTAATATTAAATACAGAATTCCAACATTGCAGTGCTATGCCTCAAATCATGACTGCACAGAATGAAACTCCCTAGCTATATATGTATATATATATACCATAGTCACATTATACTAGTCAGTTTACCTTTGCTGGGCTGAGTCATTCGATTCTAATATTAAATACAGAATTCCAACATTGCAGTGCTATGCCTCAAATCATGACTGCACAGAATGAAACTCCCTAGCTCAGTATATATATACACATATCAAGATCACATTATATGGGATACACCTGGGCTACTGGGCTGGGTGGTGTGCATTAACCAAAGGGATTTGGTCAACTCCCTATAATAGAAGCAAACACAAGGGGGAGTTGGTTAAGCACACCACAAAAAAAAAATAACATTTTAAGGGTTTAAATTTGGTGTGCAATACTTTTAAGGCTTTAAGACACTGTGGTGAAATTTTGGTGAATTTTGAACAATTCCTTCATACTTTTTCGCAATTGCAGTAATAAAGTGTGTTCAGTTTAAAATTTAAAGTGACAGTAACGGTTTTATTTTAAAACGTTTTTTTGTACTTTGTTATCAAGTTTATGCCTGTTTAACATGTCTGAACTACCAGATAGACTGTGTTCTGAATGTGGGGAAGCCAAGGTTCCTTCTCATTTAAATAAATGTGATTTATGTGACACTGAAAATGATGCCCAAGATGATTCCTCAAGTGAGGGGAGTAAGCATGGTACTGCATCATTCCCTCCTTCGTCTACACGAGTCTTGCCCACTCAGGAGGCCCCTAGTACATCTAGCGCGCCAATACTCCTTACTATGCAACAATTAACGGCTGTAATGGATAATTCTATCAAAAACATTTTAGCCAAAATGCCCACTTATCAGCGTAAGCGCGACTGCTCTGTTTTAGATACTGAAGAGCATGAGGACGCTGATGATAATGGTTCTGAAATGCCCCTACACCAGTCTGAGGGGGCCAGGGAGGTTTTGTCTGAGGGAGAAATTTCAGATTCAGGGAAAATTTCTCAACAAGCTGAACCCGATGTGATTACATTTAAATTTAAGTTGGAAACATCTCCGCGCTCCTGCTTAAGGAGGTATTATCCACTCTGGATGATTGTGAGAATTTGATCATCCCAGAGAAACTATGTAAAATGGACAAGTTCCTAGAGGTCCCGGGGCTCCCTGAAGCTTTTCCTATACCCAAGCGGGTGGCGGACATTGTAAATAAAGAATGGGAAAGGCCCGGTATACCTTTCGTCCCTCCCCCCCATATTTAAAAAATTGTTTCCTATGGTCGACCCTAGAAAGGACTTATGGCAGACTGTCCCCAAGGTCGAGGGAGCGGTTTCTACTTTAAACAAACGCACCACTATACCATAGAAGATAGTTGTGCTTTCAAAGATCCTATGGATAAAAAATTAGAAGGTTTGCTTAAAAAGATGTTTGTTCAGCAAGGTTACCTTCTACAACCAATTTCATGCATTGTCCCTGTCACTACAGCCGCGTGTTTCTGGTTCGATGAGCTAGTAAAGGCGATCGATAGTGATTCTCCTCCTTATGAGGAGATTATGGACAGAATCCGTGCTCTCAAATTGGCTAATTCTTTCACCCTAGACGCCACTTTGCAATTGGCTAGGTTAGCGGCGAAGAATTCTGGGTTTGCTATTGTGGCGCGTAGAGCGCTTTGGTTGAAATCTTGGTCAGCGGATGCGTCTTCCAAGAACAAACTCCTTAACATTCCTTTCAAGGGGAAAACGCTGTTTGGCCCTGACTTGAAAGAGATTATCTCTGATATCACTGGGGGTAAGGGCCACGCCCTTCCTCAGGATAGGTCTTTCAAGGCCAAAAATAAACCTAATTTTCGTCCCTTTCGTAGAAACGGACCAGCCCCAAGTGCTACGTCCTCTAAGCAAGAGGGTAATACTTCTCAAGCCAAGCCAGCCTGGAGACCAATGCAAGGCTGGAACAAGGGAAAGCAGGCCAAGAAACCTGCCACTGCTACCAAGACAGCATGAAATGTTGGCCCCCGATCCGGGACCGGATCTGGTGGGGGCAGACTCTCTCTCTTCGCTCAGGCTTGGGCAAGAGATGTTCTGGATCCTTGGGCACTAGAAATAGTCTCCCAAGGTTATCTTCTGGAATTCAAGGGGCTTCCCCAAGGGGGAGGTTCCACAGGTCTCAATTGTCTTCAGACCACATAAAGAGACAGGCATTCTTACATTGTGTAGAAGACCTGTTAAAAATGGGAGTGATTCATCCTGTTCCATTAGGAGAACAAGGGATGGGGTTCTACTCCAATCTGTTCATAGTTCCCAAAAAAGAGGGAACGTTCAGACCAATCTTAGATCTCAAGATCTTAAACAAGTTTCTCAAGGTTCCATCGTTCAAAATGGAAACCATTCGAACAATTCTTCCTTCCATCCAGGAAGGTCAATTCATGACCACGGTGGATTTAAAGGATGCGTATCTACATATTCCTATCCACAAGGAACATCATCGGTTCCTAAGGTTCGCATTCCTGGACAAGCATTACCAGTTCGTGGCGCTTCCTTTCGGATTAGCCACTGCTCCAAGGATTTTCACAAAGGTACTAGGGTCCCTTCTAGCGGTGCTAAGACCAAGGGGCATTGCAGTAGTACCTTACTTGGACGACATTCTGATTCAAGTGTCGTCCCTTCCTCAAGCAAAGGCTCACACGGACATAGTCCTGGCCTTTCTCAGATCTCACGGATGGAAAGTGAACGTGGAAAAGAGTTCTCTATCTCCGTCGACGAGGGTTCCCTTCTTGGGAACAATAATAGACTCCTTAGAAATGAGGATTTTTCTGACAGAGGCCAGAAAAACAAAACTTCTAAACTCTTGTCAAACACTTCATTCCGTTCCTCTTCCTTCCATAGCGCAGTGCATGGAAGTAATAGGTTTGATGGTAGCGGCAATGGACATAGTTCCTTTTGCGCGCATTCATCTAAGACCATTACAACTGTGCATGCTCAGTCAGTGGAATGGGGACTATACAGACTTGTCTCCGAAGATACAAGTAAATCAGAGGACCAGAGACTCACTCCGTTGGTGGCTGTCCCTGGACAACCTGTCACAAGGGATGACCTTCCGCAGACCAGAGTGGGTCATTGTCACGACCGACGCCAGTCTGATGGGCTGGGGCGCGGTCTGGGGGATCCCTGAAAGCTCAGGGTCTTTGGTCTCGGGAAGAATCTCTTCTACCGATAAATATTCTGGAACTGAGAGCGATATTCAATGCTCTCAAGGCTTGGCCTCAGCTAGCAAAGGCCAAGTTCATACGGTTTCAATCAGACAACATGACGACTGTTGCGTACATCAACCATCAGGGGGGAACAAGGAGTTCCCTGGCGATGGAAGAAGTGACCAAAATCATTCAATGGGCGGAGACTCACTCCTGCCACCTGTCTGCAATCCACATCCCAGGAGTGGAAAATTGGGAAGCGGATTTTCTGAGTCGTCAGACATTACATCCGGGGAGTGGGAACTCCATCCGGAAATCTTTGCCCAAATTACTCAACTGTGGGGCATTCCAGACATGGATCTGATGGCCTCTCGGCAGAACTTCAAGGTTCCTTGCTACGGGTCCAGATCCAGGATCCCAAGGCGACTCTAGTAGATGCACTAGTAGCACCTTGGACCTTAAAACTAGCTTATGTATTCCCGCCGTTTCCTCTCATCCCCAGGCTGGTAGCCAGGATCAATCAGGAGAGGGCGTCGGTGATCTTGATAGCTCCTGCGTGGCCACGCAGGACTTGGTTTGCAGATCTGGTGAATATGTCATCGGCTCCACCATGGAAGCTACCTTTGAGACGAGACCTTCTTGTTCAAGGTCCGTTCGAACATCCGAATCTGGTCTCACTCCAGCTGACTGCTTGGAGATTGAACGCTTGATCTTATCAAAACGAGGGTTCTCAGATTCTGTTATTGATACTCTTGTTCAGGCCAGAAAGCCTGTAACTAGAAAAATTTACCACAAAATATGGAAAAAATATATCTGTTGGTGTGAATCTAAAGGATTCCCTTGGGACAAGGTAAAGATTCCTAAGATTCTATCCTTTCTTCAAGAAGGATTGGAGAAAGGATTATCTGCAAGTTCCTTGAAGGGACAGATTTCTGCCTTGTCTGTGTTACTTCACAAAAAACTGGCAGCTGTGCCAGATGTTCAAGCTTTTGTTCAGGCTCTGGTTAGAATCAAGCCTGTTTACAAACCTTTGACTCCTCCTTGGAGTCTCAACTTAGTTCTTTCAGTTCTTCAGGGGGTTCCGTTTGAACCCTTACATTCCGTTGATATTAAGTTATTATCTTGGAAAGTTTTGTTTTTGGTTGCAATTTCTTCTGCTAGAAGAGTTTCAGAATTATCTGCTCTGCAGTGTTCTCCTCCTTATCTGGTGTTCCATGCAGATAAGGTGGTTTTACGTACTAAACCTGGTTTTCTTCCAAAAGTTGTTTCTAACAAAAACATTAACCAGGAGATAGTCGTGCCTTCTTTGTGTCCCGAAACCAGTTTCGAAGAAGGAACGTTTGTTGCACAATTTGGATGTTGTTCGCGCTCTAAAATTCTATTTAGATGCTACAAAGGATTTTAGACAAACATCTTCCTTGTTTGTTGTTTATTCTGGTAAAAGGAGAGGTCAAAAAGCAACTTCTACCTCTCTCTCTTTTTGGATTAAAAGCATCATCAGATTGGCTTACGAGACTGCCGGACGGCAGCCTCCTGAAAGAATCACAGCTCATTCCACTAGGGCTGTGGCTTCACATGGGCCTTCAAGAACGAGGCTTCTGTTGATCAGATATGTAGGGCAGCGACTTGGTCTTCACTGCACACTTTTACCAAATTTTACAAGTTTGATACTTTTGCTTCTTCTGAGGCTATTTTTGGGAGAAAGGTTTTGCAAGCCGTGGTGCCTTCCATTTAGGTGACCTGATTTGCTCCCTCCCTTCATCCGTGTCCTAAAGCTTTGGTATTGGTTCCCACAAGTAAGGATGACGCCGTGGACCGGACACACCTATGTTGGAGAAAACAGAATTTATGTTTACCTGATAAAATAATTTCTCCAACGGTGTGTCCGGTCCACGGCCCGCCCTGGTTATTTAATCAGGTCTGATAATTTATTTTCTTTAACTACAGTCACCACGGTATCATATGGTTTCTCCTATGCAAATATTCCTCCTTAACGTCGGTCGAATGACTGGGGTAGGCGGAGCCTAGGAGGGATCATGTGACCAGCTTTGCTGGGCTCTTTGCCATTTCCTGTTGGGGAAGAGAATATCCCCACAAGTAAGGATGACGCCGTGGACCGGACACACCGTTGGAGAAAGTAATTTATCAGGTAAACATAAATTCTGTTTTTTTATTACCGCAAATGCTGTTTTTGCTGATAACAGAAAAATGGTTGCGCTTTTATTATTTAAAGGCGCAGTACACGTTTTAGTTCAAATTTTTTGTCTATGTAATTTGACTTCAGAGCTCAATATATCAAGTAAAGAACGACTATTATTGCTAGTCTGTTTAACATGTCTGAACTTGAGGAAAATGTATTTTTTTTTCTCTGCAGCTAATTTGCAATGCAATTTTCAGCTGCTGCAATATATTATAAAACTGTATTCTCCATTTAACCAACACATTATTTAGTTGGTCCTTTAGTATAACTGCCTAATTTAAAATTGAATTTCAAAATTACCTGCAGAAAAATGTCACAAATAAATTTCATTGCAGAAAGAGAATTTTTTTTTAACATTACGCATAATGCCCACAATAGCTTAGTGCAATATCGCAAGATGGTGCAAACACACTGTGGTATAACACTGAATGCATATAATGGTAGGCACGGTTTGAGATTTGACCGCACATTTCCAATTACTCGTTTCTTAACCAATAAATACACAACACCGTATTGTGAGAGAAAAGGCTGCAGCTTATTGATTAACAAACCAAATAAATTAACATTATTAACTTAAAGGATTACTTTCTGTTATACTTTTTAAGCCAAACAACTAACATATTAAAGTTAATAAACATTAATTAAAACCTACTGACCTATATTTTCTCCAAAACGAAGTTTCATAACGTTATAAAAGTTATATCTTTTATTCCCTGATGAAGTCACGTTATCTGCCCACTAGTTTCAGCACTGTGTGTTCAAAATACTTAAACCAATGAAATTGTGTTTAAAGCGCCATTTTGAAACCTAGGTATTGTAAACGGATAGGTACAGGGCAAAGGATACCCACGGAGTGGGTTTGGAAAACAATTAAATTTACAGACAAGATTTCTGATATACGGTAGAGATATGTTAATGAAATGCTATTGATAAAAAGCGTATTTGGGGTAGTTAGTTAGTAACAGGCATAGAAAATATTTACTTACAGTGGCCCTTTAACTTTTTACAACATCATTTTACCATACCTCAGTGCTTGCTCTTACTTTTCTATAAGCCCCCACCCCTTCCAGGGCGGGGCGTATCCTCACTTCCTTTCTTACACCTCAATAAATACCAGCCATACTCTATTAGGCGTAAGCCTCAATAGGACATAGCAAGCACTTCCTTCAGAACTCGCTCCCTAGCGAGTACCGCCACCTAAAGCTAAGGCCTTTTCAATCCCTTCCCGTAGTGTGAAATTAAACAAATGTAGCCCCACTTCATTAAGGTGCACTCCGTCCTTCAGGTAAAAGCACCTACCTGACTCTCCCTCAAATTCTACATGGCGTAAGCCAACCCCCCCCCCCAATTTCCTTACATACCCAGTGATTGTCCTATTAACCTTCCGTCTGGAAGCCTCCAACTTTTTGATGTCCCATGCCGCTTTCCATGTTACCCTACTCTCAATCTCCGACCAAACCAACACCACCCCCGGAAACAATTGTACTAGCCTATCCAGACCCCTCTTAATGTCCTCGATTAACTCTGCGGCATAAACCCTAGATCATTTCCTCCTGCGTGCAAAACTAACACATTCGGAGGGGAGAAAAGCCTGGCATATTCAACCACCATACCCATTACCTGTTCCCATTTTATTCCCCGTATTCCAAACCATTTCATTACTAAACGTTCCTTCCTGAAACCCAGTTGAATTCCATCTGGCTTCACACCGCCACCCGCCTTTCTTGCCCAGAACACATAGGAGTGCCCTACAATCCAACACCTTCTTGAATCTGCCAAATAAATCAAAACATGTTAGGAGCTCACCTCACAACACCAAACCCGGCCTCACATACCCCCTGAATCTCTCAGATCTCCATCTCCCGAGTCTCCTAATAACCGCCGCCTCTAACCCCTCGGTCGCCGCCCCTATCCTAAATGAGTGTGAACCGAACTCTGAGGCCCCCATTCCCATTAACCCCAATGCCTTCCTCATGATAGCTATGAACTGAAATCGTGACAACGAAGACCCGTCCTCATGTACTAGCAACGGGCCTGCTCTGTGCCTGGCTACCCCCAAGTATTCTCTCACCGTTCCCACTGGGCAACACACACCACCAATCTCCCTTAATACAACCGTGGCTCCCTTACCCTCTTGGTCCGTCTTAGACCTCCTCACCCACAACTCTACCACCCCATCCTTTAACGCAACCTCCTGCTTCCCCATGCCACTCCTGTCCTGTCGGTTCCTGCCCACCAATTCAGACACCCGAAACGCCCCAAAAAACGCCAATACAAATGCTGTTTTAAACCGATCTGTCCGCGTCCCTCCCCTGCACATACCCCGGACCGCCATCCGTGCCACAAAAACTTTTGTCAAATCCTCTTTTCCCATTAATTGGAAAAGAAATGCCATCACCGCCATTCTCTTACGCACCTCGGAAGGCGACAGCCCTTTCCCACGAACCTAACCAGTCCCGCCACACTGTTAAGCAGCTCCTCCTATTGTCATGCAGCTGCTCATCCACCAGCCTCTGTTCCCACACCTTCCACACTCGAGCGTAAGCCCTCCATGTATTAGGTGTTAGCGCTCCGTTCACCAAGCTCAACATTCCTGGCAACCCAGTTGCCACAGATCCTCGGGGCATACGACACCTTCTTGCTCCGCCTCCGGGGCCACCTCTCAGAACCTGTCCCACTGAAATTGTGACAAAGCATCAGCGATAACATTCAACCACCCCGGGACATGTACCGCCCTGAAAGAGATGTTGCACCTCAAACACTCCAAAACAAACACTCTTAAAAGCCTTATTACTGCCGGCGAATTTGTGTCAGGCAGTTGATTGCCCACACCACGCCCTGGTTGTCTGAATGGAAACACACCCTTTTATTGCATCGATCAGGCCAAATGCGCAGTGCCACCACCAGAGGGAACAATTCCAAGAAGGTTAAATTCTTGGTCAAACCCCACTCGGCCCACACTCCGGGCCACTTTCCCACACACCACTGGCCCTTCAGATACGCTCCAAAACCATGCGCCCCTGCCGCGTCTGTGTACAGACACAGCTGGTCATCCGACCAGCCTTTTTCTTGCATTATGACCTTCCCATTAAATTCTTCCAGAAATACTTGCCAAACCTTTAAGTCCTCTTTCACCTCCTTTGACAGCCTGATGTGGTGTCTAGAGTTCGAAACCCCCACTGTCAACAGTGACAACCGTCGGCAAAACATACGGCCAATGGGAATGATCCTGCCAGCAAAGTTTAGCTTCCCTAACAACGATTGAATTTCCCTGAGGGTAGCCTTCTTGCTCCCTACCATCTTGCCAATGACCGTCCTAAGGTCCATTACTTTGTCCTCTGGCAACCTGCATTCCATCCTGACTGAATCCATTTGGATTCCCAGAAAACTTAACAACGTTCCCGGACCCTCCGATTTTTCTGCCGCCACGGGATTCCAAAATCCCCGGTCACCCGTCCGAATACCTGGACTAACTGCTCACACACCGTCGAGCCAGCCGGACCAACGAACAAAAAAATCTTCTAAATCTCAAAGTATGAACATGAGATGGAACAACCCATCGGGAGACATAGGTCCACAAAAAAGGCTCCATCCAACACACACCCCAATAAGTGATGACATCTCGGATGAACTGGGAGAAGGCGAAAAGCCGATTCAACATCTGCCTTCGCCATCAATGCTCCTTTCCCTGCTGCCCTCACCAGCTCCACTGCCTTGTCGAAAGATGCATACTTGACCGAGAATAACTCCGGATCAATGCCATCATTGACCGACAGACCCTTTGGGTAAGACAAGTGGTGAATCATCTGGAATTGCCCCGGAACCTTTTTGGGTACTACCCCTAACGGTGATACCCTCAAATTTGGTAGTGGCGGATCCTTAAATGGGCCCGCCATCCTACCCAACTTAACATCTTTCAAAACTTTCTCTCTCAACACCTCCGGGTGTTCCCTGGCCAACTTCAAATTACCCACGACCCCCCCGCGCATACTGTTCCCTGTGCGGGATCATGAAGCCCGAACTGAACCCCGTAAGGATCAGTTCGGCATCCCCCGCGTGCCCCCGCTCATGGGCGTACGCCTCTAACCACGGAACCATCCTTTCAACCCTCACTGGCGTCCGTGCCCGCTGCACCCATGTCCCCTGGCCTGTTCTCTTGCTTACCCTTTCGGAAGCATTTAGTGAAGGAATGAATCCCTCCACAACCCGAACACTCGTGCTTGTATTTGCACGATGCCCCAAATCTGCACTGCCCCTCATTGAACTGGAAACGCAATCCTTTCCGGATTGCTGTTCCCGGTCCTCCCATACTCC